>NC_090964.1:11250213-11550213 GCF_040807025.1 Struthio camelus
CCAGAAGGGCTCTCCCGAATATCTCAGCTGCCTTCGAGTAAAGCCACAACCAACGGTCTGAGTACTTCTGACCAGAGCTGGATGGGCTGGAAATAACTGGCGTTTGCTGACAAACCCTTTGAGGGAAAGGAATAGTTTCGATGTTTTTATGAGCTTGTCCTTATGAGAGTTGAGAATTTTTCTAAAAATATTTTGATACTTACAACCAAAGAATATCAGGTTTTTTTGGTATATGAATTGATTTTGTAGTAATTTTAATATTTCATATTTGGACATTCTGACAACATAAATGCAATCAAGTAGAAAACCAATTCATATGACCTAAAACCTAAGTAACACAGCATGCACTGAAATTGAGATGTCAACACAAAACCTTCTCTGCAGTTAGAATGAACGTCATTAATATTTTGAATATTGTCCAATGAATTGTCTGGCCTATGTCTCATGAGACGGAATGAGTATCTTCAAACAATTCAGAATTAGACCTTGGCTACACTTGTTACAGATGGAGCGAGACAGTAAAAACAAGTAAAACAAATGGTAATGTAAACTTCAATGAAAACGTAGTTCTATGCTGTTAGTTAACTAATGATTTTGGCTGAAAATTTACATTTGCCAAACTGCCCCTCCGTATTGTAACGAGTCAAATCCAATTTCCTATCATCAACTTGCAGATGGCAGCCAAGAAAATTATGTTTAATTGAGTTGAATTATGACACCGACTGTATAGCTTTGCTGGATGGGGATTGTCACTTGCGTCCGGGTTTCTCACTCAGTCTGAGGTTTTACTTCTCTGTTGCAGGAATTAAGCAAGAGGCACATCTAGCAAACAGGCACTTTTGAATTGGACTGACCCGAAACAATTAAAGGTATCTGGACTCAACATAAAACCAGTATGAGGTTGGAGCCTATTACTCCTGATAGGACGCAGGAAGCAGTGCTCCACATTTATGTAAGAATCTGTCAATTTGTTCAGAAATTCGGAAGGACTGTGAATATGCTCACTCATACTAATCTCCAAAGTTTCACTACAGTTGTGGCACACCTTACCGTGAAGCTCTGTCTCTCAGGGGAGATGAGCTACAGCCACAGCACCTTGACAAAATTCCCACTAGCACTAAACATCATCTTATCTTTTCACCTGACCTTGTACGTGGCTATTTCCTAAACCAACTATCTAATGTCAGGAGGAGAATTCCTGCCTTGGACTCACGACTTGATCGTGGAGTCTCAGGAATGGGCCTGTCCCAGAGCTGAAGAGAGTCTTCTGGTTTCTCCCCACCAAAAGCTTGGTTATTGTAGCCTCAGATGAATCTTTGCTATGACTGTGGTTAACCTCTTCCTATGGTTACGTTCCTTATGATTCACCTATGCTAGGCATTTTGCAATTAAACTCCCCCATAGAGCAAAACAAGCCTTTATTATAGCTGCAGAAGGCCTCTTTCTCTGGCTGAACTGGGTCTTCTACTTCTCTGGCTGAACTGGGTCTTCTACTTTGGTTCCCATGGCTTTTTCATAGCAGCTCTGTTCTCATCCTCGGGTTGTATACTACTGTGACCATAAGCTTTCATGAGATGGTTTTAAAATACAGATAGAAAAGGTACATGGGGGGGGGGGTCTTTTGGACTAGTTCATGTAGACCTCTTTTCTCTGAGGCTAACCCTTTGTTCTTTGCCCAAAATTTAACATTTTTATGAAACATGTTGGTGAATCACACATTTCCCTCTAGCAAAAGTGAGTCCCCAGAAGAGCGCAAGGCATGTATCTTAGGACACCCCTAAAATCACAAGACATGAACAACTGGTGAAAAGTGGCATCCACCACACGGAGAAAAAAGCTGCACCATATAAACAACCCCAAAAGCAAATGCATAAAAACAAGGTCTAACAGTTTACATCCTAGTAAAAAGCCACCTGTGAGTAAAAAGTAGCACTGGCAATATCTCATCATCGATGAAATCTATTAGCAAAATCTTTTCTATTCTGAAAGACTACTTACAGCTCAGTAACAATCCCTCAGGATTTCTGTATGAACGTTTAAAGGCTTTGCAATAAATTCAGGGGAAGAAAATGAAGGTTTAGTTCCAAGTCTGAGCCAAAGTTTGCTGTGCAGTTAAAATGAGTAAACAAACTTGTAGATTTGACTCCCCTGTCTTTCCTTCTCACAGTGTCTTCTGCACCTGAACGACAGAGCACATAGCCTGAACACGAAGGCTTCATGTTTTATTAATGGTGTCCAATTCATTTCCTGTTTTCATGCTGATAACCTACCGAGGGAGAGGAAGGGAATTCAGGTGGCAAGAGCTCAGATCCATTTTCTTATACCCATGAACAGTTCACAAGTGGGTATTTCACTAGCAAAATCTCTATTGCATGTATTACTGCATTCTCTGGGAGGCTTAACCCGGGCTGGCTGGCTTTGCAGCTGCTAGCACACACCTCAGAAAGCCTCCCTGTTTGGAAGGCAACTTCTCTCCTATGTGATAGCTTTTGGTTTTTGATTCAGTCAACACTCAGCAGCTATCTTCACTCCTGTCCTTTCTATAGGGCTAACCTCTTAATTCACCAAATTGCTATCCTGGCAGAAATTTCCTTGTCAAACACCACTGACGTTAACAATACCACTCTCTGTTTGTAAGAATGCCTACTAATTCCCCATTAAAGACAAACTGATGTGTTGTTTGACCTAGTAGCTAGTCCCAGGGATTTTGTTTTCTGATGAAAACAGTGTTACTACTCCTATAAAATAGGGTAAATTTTTAAAAGCCTAACGCCTTGTGCACACTTCCCAAACTTTTTTTAAAAAAATACATAATTTTCACTGTGTATATAATTTTTACCATGGGTCAGCACTGTCCTTTATGAAAAGCCTTCTACAATAGAGTGTTGAGAGCGGGTTCGTAGAAAAGGCCAAATTTTAAACATCTGTATTTGCGAGCTGGAGAAGCATCAGAACATCTCGTTACAACTTTGCATTGAAATCCTTTGCAGAAGGGATTTCAGAAGTACGCAAATGTTAACAAGAGTCCCAGTGCTCAAGGTCTACCCGCAATCAAGGCATCCTCCAGGCTTTCCCTGTCACCTGGCAGGTTGATTAGACGGGGATTTACTGAAGAAGGATCAGTCATGTTGTTCAGTACCAAGCTCACCGTTTAGAAAACCATTCCAGTGTTGCTGCTCCGCAGAAGGAGAAGACAGTAACGTTTTTGTCCCGTTCCAAGTGAACGCCAAGTCTGCACAACATTCTCAGGTATTACAGGTGCCAAAGCAAAGCCGTGTATTCTAGCTAAGGTCACAGACAAAAATGGTCATGCTGAAGGAGGGGTTTCTAACATTGTATTTTCAGATTTTTATCATGACTAGCACACCTATTTCTGTATATTAAAGAACAAAGTCCATTTTAGTGCGTTTATGGAATCTATTCCTTGGGGCACTTGCTCTGCCAAAAGAGTACAAAGTCGCTTAGCTTTATTCTTTGGCTTGGGCACATGACAAACATAAGCCCTAGCCTTGCAGTTCTGGTTTGTCTGTCTTCCTCATTTTGTTTGTGCTACATCCCTGCCAGTAAATGGTCAGAAATACTTCCAGTGCTCCCCACAGACCAGGGCAGCGTGGGACTTCCATGCCCGCAACACAGGATTGTGTCAGTTGTCTTCTACAGGAAAGGCAAAATATCAGCAGGAAATCCTCTGTGAATATTTGTAGCAAAAACTTTCAGTTGCAAACATGTTGTTTCTCAGCTATGTGCTTTCTGCTTAACTACCGACTTTTCTGCACTGTCCATAGAAACTGCAAGGAAGGGCTGACGTGACAGCTGCAGCAGTAGCAGCAGCTGCCTTTTTTTTTGGGTCTCCCTGAATGCTCCTAGTTTTTCCACTCCTGTTAAAACAAGCTGACTTCTAAAGGAATTTACACTAGCTCAGAGGTGGGCCGGGGGCCAGAGAGCCAGGTTGGTGTTCTGATGCATGTAGCTTTTTATAACTGCACCCTGGTCTAGCTTTTTTCCATTATACTAGTTTATCTTCTGCAAGTATCAAGGACAGAAGATCTATTAGTAGCCATTTGTTCTACTTCAGCTTCTTGATCTGACAGAGGAAGAGGAAAGGGTTGAAATGGCCTTATGTAAGAAAGGAAACTGAGCCCCATGTGCACTTATTACTACATGGTATGCTAAGATTTGTACATAAATCTGTCAAAATCTAAGGCACAAAGTTTTGATTTAGAGCCAAATCTAACTATCAAATTCAGGCCTCAGCTTCTTAATAAGTCACAACATCAAAGCAGATTTGAAAAACCTATAAAAAATATAAGCAGCACTGATAAATCCAGAAGCTAAAAAATATTAGAGGCAGCACGTACCCTGAGTCCTTGGAAGCCCTGAAATAACTTTCTGCCACTCTCTACAGCAAACTAGAAAAGAAAGAGTTTTGAAGAATGCTGTTGAGTTCACTCTTCACACGTAACTTGGGCAAGGGGACAGGACAGCACATCTAAGAACAAGGATAGAAAACCGCAGGTATAACTGAAGAGCAATTTGATATTTAAATCGCCTGCCCTTTTAAACAAAGACATGGGAAAAAAACGCGAACAGGCATAGTACACTTAAATCAGTACATACATACAAATCAAGGTCCAATCCATCTATTGAGGGTCTCTGTGGAAGAACATCTGCGCTCTAACACACTGGGAAGAAAAATTTTCTGTCTATGCTTACAATATCCTACAAGACAGAGCTACAGCACGGTGGCTCCTGCTAGGAAGGGCCTACCCATGTGGGAGGTAAAATGCATCAGGAAATAAATGAAAACTGTACCCTGGCACCTGGGGAAGCTTTAGCTTGTTCAAGATCTGCCAAACCTTATCTCTGATAGGTGTCG
Organism: Struthio camelus; assembly: GCF_040807025.1. Taxonomy (NCBI): domain Eukaryota; kingdom Metazoa; phylum Chordata; class Aves; order Struthioniformes; family Struthionidae; genus Struthio; species Struthio camelus. The sequence continues at coordinate 11,255,090 of NC_090964.1, forward strand.
CTGGTGTTTGAAATGAAGACCTTCCATGGCAGTTTTTAGAAAAGCGGACTCAACCTTTGGCTTTGCTCCCTGGCAGCTCTGAGCACCTTTACCAGCTACTTTCTTCTGGAGACATCAATCAGAAAAGGTGAATAATCTAAAAACTGATGTCCCAGTCAGCAGCAAGCCCTCGCATAGAGAAGAGGAGAGCTAGAGCATGTACGGGGACAGCTGGCTCTCAGCAGATACTGTAATTCTGACTGTGGGTCTGTCATCTGCTTGTTCACATCTGTGTGCAACAAAGAAATGTTACTCATTGTCCTATTGCTCCAGCTGCAAAAACAGTAAAGACCTGACTCTCATAAAACACTCCTGCAAATAATTGAAACTGACTCTTTTTTACAGAGATGAGAAAACTGAAATTCCTCCTATGATTCTTGTACTGGCCAGTGATGCCCCAGTCTGCTTTGATGCTTCATGTTCCCTTAAAGCAGCAGACAATTCAACAACAATTACTTGCCTCTAGCTGCTGCTTCTTATTAAACCCATTGGCCACTTTCCCAACAAGAAAAAAGCAATTCTTTCTGCAGCCTGTGTGCAGTTCAGTCTGGCCGCGCTCCTTTGGTGGGGAGTGGGGTTGTGCCCCTGAGTTCTTGGGGTTTCTTTTAGGACACTTCTCTTTGAAAGATAACGAGAATCATGATGAGATCGGTAACCTCCTGTGCTGGCAGGCAGACACGCACGCCTGGAGGTGCAAGTGCAAGTGTGTGGTCTTGGGTGTGGGGAAGAAAGGAGAAGGGTGGTGACCTGAATGTTGGAACAGAGTTCAGAGTAGACTTTTTTTTTCCTTTGTCTTCCCTTGTATCGGGAACCCCAAGCACTAAAAAGGCAGGAGTTCCCTGCCCCATCTGGGATATAATGAGAGCACATCAGACATGTGCCATCTTTCCTTTCTGAGCATCTTGGTTGCAGATAGCCACACTTTCAGGTCTTCCTTCGCAACCATGAGAACTAGAAATAGTACTATTTTTATGAATGAGAGTTGAGATTCTCAGGTAAGCAAGGACTCCTGGAGCTAGGACATATAGAACTATCCAAATGGTGCAAGAGCAGTTATGAAATTACAAGAACTGGCAACTTCACCCTCCCTGCCCCATATGGTTTGCATGAAAACAGAGCTTGGCTCTGGGATACCCAGACCCACAGATCCCATTTCAGACTTCTCTGCAGCATCATAAGGAACTGCAGAAGAACGCTGCTGGCAGAAGCTGCAGTTCAGGAGGATGCAGTAGTCAGCACAGCGCCTGGGGAACCAGGGCATCAGCTGTGCTAACCCTAGCTCTATGGGCCGGCTGCTGGGATGTGCGTGCCCCGGGCCTTTGCCTTCCGGTCTGTGCAAGTGACATAAGAACACTTACGCATCTCACAAAAGAGCTGAGAGGTTTCTGCAGTGCTCACCTCTGTGTCGCAGTTACTTAGTCCTGGACTGCTAGGGCAGGAAGGGAGGCAGGACTGTGGTATCCTTAAAATCATCCCTTAATAGACAATATTTGTTGGCCCTGTTGTTAATCTCCGGTGATGGAAACTCTGTAGCCCTCCAGCAAGCTGTTCAACATTGACCTCTCTCTACCATCAGAAGGATTTCCTCTTTTTTCCCTTGACTCTCTAGAGCGCAATTTAAGCCATTTTAAGAAACATACAGGAGAACAGAGTACTCCCCTCCTCTCTGCTGCAACATTTCACATATCTGACGGCTGCTCTACTGTTTCCCCTTTGTCTTTCTAGACTGAACAAAACATGCCTTTGTCAGTCCCACTTTGAACATCATGTTTTCTAGGTTTCCAGCTCTTCACGCTTACTGTTCACCTCTAGATGTGCATCACTTTGGAAAAAGTCTCTTACAGATTCCACTTAAGGCCTTACTAGTGCTCAGTAGAGTGTAAGAACTACTGCATATCTTCAAATGATACGCATGTTTGTACACCCATGTATGATATTTGCCCTTTTTTGCAACATCTAAGTGAGAGTTTAGATTGCATTTTCAAGTAACGAAGTGTGACGCAGTGCTAGGCATTAAAGCCGGTGCCGTTACTGAAGGACCGCCTGGGCACAAAGTAAGACAAGAACCTGTGTTCCCATCCCTAGCAATGAGTAAAACATATATTGCTAATAACACTTTGAACATCATTCGATCATGTGGACCATGATCGAATGGCCACTGCTTACAGACCCTAGTATCTGCTTGGTTTCTCTTCTTTTTTAAATTTTATCTAATGATCACTGTCTCATGGGGGTGTATGATACCTTACTTAAATTCACATAGACCTGCAGCTATTGTCTCTCAGCATACAATGCCAACATATTTTCTTGTTCTTTGCTTTAACACCAGAAGACTGCAAACTCCTGCTTGGAGACAGTAAATATTTTTTTTTTATTGTCAGTGCAATAATCTGTGCAAGAAGTTTTCTGACCGCAGGAGAAAATGAAATAATTTGAAATCACTGATTAATTTTTTTTTATGGTGGTGGGCCACTTTGAGCCCTGGTTGTTCTGACGTTGGACTATAAAGGAAGGGATATTTACCACTGAAACATGAATAGCTGCCAATCGCCAAGCCTTCACCAGGTTCTGCAGACAGGTATTGTCATAGGGTGGCATGTTATGTAAGTGCTCCTTAAATGCAAGTTATTCTACATTCCTGGCAGCAGACCACATGAAATTTCCCTTCAGATGTTGATGGGATAAAAAAAAAATTATATATATGAAAATCACCTTATCATTTACAATGCAAATCTTGGAAGGAAAGTTAGTAAATTAAGTTAGCATTCTATTCTGGTGCTTCAAACTCTGAAAGCGTTGCTGGCTGACAAAACAAGCCCTGGAATGATTAGCGAAAACCCTCCTTCAGAGGCAGCAGACAAGCAATCCCTTTGAACCTTCGCAGCACATCATAAACGCTCAGCAGACTTACAGTGTGGCAGTCCCAGTGCTATCAATTATTTACCCTTTTTTCTGTTTACCTTCAGGCTGCAAGTAATTATTTTTAAATATTAATTTAGTTGTGTCATGTACAGTTTGTGGTTTAGCCCTGAGATCTGAGATACAGAAAAGCAAACTGCATCTCAAATCACATTTAGCCAGTGACGCATTGATAGTCGGATCCCCACTTCAGCTACTCAGCATCTACACTCAACTTCTTCCATCATTAGAAACAAAATTCTATTCATTGCAGGAAAGTGAAGGTCATTTTCTTAACAGGAAAGACACATTTTTTAGTCTAAAAGTCCCAGAAGTAGAAAAATCTAAATAGGAGAATATTGTTTAATTTTAAAAAGTTTCAATCTTTTTCAGCCGAAGGTATTTTTTTTCCCCCTTTTTGTTTCAATCAGGATTTTTCCCAGGGTATTTCATTCTCTTTATCCTCAGCTAATTTAGGCTAAAAAGAAGCTGGCTGTTCTTCTTGCAGCCCTGAGAGAAAGAGACCCTATGGGACAAGAATTGCCTTCCTGCACTGAAAACAGCACTTCTTAGAACCTCAAAAGGGAGGATGGCTCTTGTCACCTGACATGAACATCTTCTTTCCACAAGAGACTGATCTTTTTAAAAGTTCATACCAGAAAAGCAAATACTCATTCTGATACACCTGCACCAAGATACAGGTGTGTGCTCAGAGAGAGTGTGATGCAGTACTAAGTTCAGGGCAAAGCTGCTGGTTCCAGTGACAATATCATTCTTGAATTTTGGAGAAACTAATGTTCATTTTTGTGAGCTTCAGAACATCTCAGAACTGAGATGCTGCACTGGAAAATAAGGAAGAAAAACATCAAAGACAGCATGATGCGATCACAGGGTCAAGCTAGGGTGCAGCACCACTCCAGTGAAGGAATGTTTGTAAAACGACCTAGCTAAGATTTGCATTTCACAAAGAGAAAAACAACAGTCATATTCTTCCCCCCTCAACCTTGCCTCCTTCAGCGATCTCTATTCCCTCCCCTTTGATCCTGTCCCATTGTTCTTGCTACAACCTTGCTATCTGCACTCATGTTTTCAGAGAGCGGGCATGTCATGCATCTCGTTTCAATCTAAAGAGGAAACAGTAATCTCCAGTTCACCTGCAGTTCACCTCTCTTTCCAACCTCCACTGCAAATTGAGATTGCAAGTCTGAACGGTCAGGCAATGCCATAGCCTAGTTCCTTTGCACTGTGTGACTGAGGTCCCAGTGCAGCACATGAATTTGACTTTTTGTAGCCTGAAAGAAATCTGCCATCCAACAGAATAGGTCCTTGGGAAAGAGAGAAACTTTGCCTTAGCTCTAATCTCTAATATAATGAATCATGGTTTAACTTAGACCATTTATTTTAGGATGTAGCTTTTTATAGAGATTCTACACCTTTATAGAAATTATACAAAAGACTTCTTGAACTGAGAGAGTCAAAAGCCTATGTTTCCTATATCCCATTCTGAACTCCTATTTGACTCTAGGTTAAGACACTGGTAGGTGAATTTACATACTGTGCATTATGAAGCCATGAAGTCTCCTTGCTCTAGAAGTCTCAGGAGACAGGCTTACCTCCAATTCCAACACGGGAAGAAAGAACAAGGGCATCAAAGACAGGGTTTAGCAAAGCAGTAAGGCAATCGGAAAAACCTTCCAGAAGTAAAGCAAAGGACACGTGGAATAGGAGCACAAAAGCAAAGCTTTGCTACAGTAACAATAGCCTATGTTACAGTGACAAGAATGAAAGCACCTGTTCTCTTAAAAAGGAGGAGAGGGAAGAAAACTAACTTCATGATGAAGGACCTGCTGAGTGGCAGGTACCTGCACTGGACTCTTCCTCAGTATCACTCTGTTAACAAGAGGCTTTGTCTACAAGCCACAAGGAAATAGCAGAGTCACATAACAAATCATGAAGCCTGCAACAGAAGGGGGGAAACAGATTCAGGGATTCACTGGTAGCTATTAAGGCAAATATGGTCAAAACTGTTAGAAGCTCAGCGGTAGATTTCAATTCTTCAGACGCAAGTGGTGTAGCAGCATGGGCTTGTTTTGATCTGTACATTATTTTGCCTTTCCACAGGTGCTAGGCACTGTCTCCCCAACAACATGACGCTACTAGGAGCAATACGGGTGGACCTCTTGCCTGTTATCAAAATTAATGAACTTCTAAACCATCTGATCCACGGGCAGCTCATTAGATGTTAGCAAACACCTCTGAGGCTAGGAGATAACTACAGTTTTGCTGGTTTGGCTCCAATTTACTTTGGTAGCAACACTGACCAAATGCTGCCTGGACAGACGCCAACTTTCTCTTAACCTTGGTGAGCAGATTTAGGTTCACAGGGCTTCACTAAGTCATTTTGTCCAAAGTGAACGAGGTTAACGACTGAAGAGCCAATTCACGTGTTACAGGAAACGACAGTGACACCACTCTTCCCTCCTCACAAAGCGAGGCAGCTCGTGCACTCTGAATCATTACACCCCCCCCCCCCCCAGGAGCTGGGCTGGTACACCCCATTTCTGAAGCATGTAGGCAGAAAACCACAGATCCCAAAGGTGAATCAGTTGTTTCAAAAGCGTAAGTGGAATACGTAAAGACACCCTGAGAGCATGGATATTGTACCCTACAGGGCCAGTACTTCACATTTTCCGATTAAACCTGTCTCACCTTGTAATACAGACGTTTACAACCACAGATATGTTAGCACGTAGGTAGAAAATCGCTTTTTCTGGAGTGCCTATCGGTCTCTTTGTGCTTTAAAAGACATCCATGCCCTTAAAGCGTATTTCTGTCCGTGCTAAAGTTATCTGCTTGGCTAGTGCCTGAGGAAGAGGAGGGCTGCAGACGCCCAACACCGCACACGGAGGGTAGGGAGCAAAGCCCAGTCCAACTTGCTGCAGCAGCGCCCGGCCGGCGCGGACGCCGCGCTGCTGCCGCCTGCCGCGACGGGCGCTGCCCGTGGTGCTGAACCGCGGCCGGGCACCGCCGGGCTCCCGCGGGCGCCTGCGTGGGGGTGACGGGAGCTGCAGACCTCCGGAGGCTCAGGTTCCCACCAGCGCTGGGTATCACCGACGTGAAAGGCAACCCAGCCACAACTTAGAGAAGAGTTAGTACTGCCCGTTTGGCTTTTTGCTTTAAATGAATTCTGCTTCCCATAGACGGGGCAGCCAAGAAAACAGTGACATGCAGAAATGGCTGACAAAACTGCAATGGAACGTCTGTTGACATTGATTTTGAGCCTGCGGCCAGAGATGAATGATTGAAACACTAGGCTTGTTAAAGCTAGAATGCTTTTGATTTCTCTTCTCTGCACCAAGCAAGATTTAGCTGGAGGGAAGTTAACAATCAACTAATTGACATTGAATTAACCATGAAATGCAGTATAACTACTTTTCTTCTGAAGTGCTCTTCAGAAATACTTTAACAAGGCTTTTAATTATTGATTGTTGCTTATAACACGCAATATATCTTCTTTTATTTGTTTTAAAGTCTGGTGTCCTTCAAAGGTGTCAGCCCAAGTACCCTCTGCAGTACACCAATCTGCTAGTGGAAAGCAAACAAATAATCAAAGAAAATCAGTATCTTTTTCCTCTTGCAAAGCATCATAGCACAACACATTGTTTTTTTCCACTACTAAAATACAGATATTCCATAAGATTGAGCTTATGAAGTCCACTGGATCCTTAAGTGAAGGTGGACAGGTTGAGGGAACTATGGTACTTTTGCAGATAATCCACTGAACTTCCTGTTGCCTTTGGGACAATAATAGCATTTGAAGAACTGCCACTTGGATGAGCAAGAAATAAAATGCTTGTTTGCTGCACATCCGAGAACTAGGAGGGGCACTGACAACAGCGGGCACAACTCTCACCAGTGCAGCTGCATATGCTGCATGTCAACTCCAACAGGGTTACCACTCAGCACACACTGGGGCGATGGCAAAATCTGTGTTGCTAATGGCTGCAGAGAGCATGCAATCAAATCAAAAATCAAATGCAACAGAACACACTGTACATTTTTCTATGCTTAGCAGAGATTGCTACTGTAGCAGTGGACATTACACCTTACAGGCAACCTGTGAGATGCTTTCCTTTCCTTAGAGAAGCAGACTTGGGGAACCAGGAACTGTTTTCCCACATCTCCCAGAGAGAGCTCTGCCCCGTATCCAATTTTAAGATAGTGCTTCATCTATCGCTGTTCCTCTTGGTCTTGTTTTCTCCAAAAATTCTGCCTTGGCCCTGAGAAATCACCCTAAACAAGCGTTCATCATTGCAGGAAGATGCCCATCACTACTACTAACAACAATACTTTTTAAAAAAAAATTCTCGAGAGTTTTCAAGATGACAGCAAGACAGGCACTTGCTATCTGTAAAGAGGTGACAGTATGCTAGCATGACTGAACCAAATGGGTCACTGTGGGATAAATACGTTACACCAAGCACATGAAGGAGTAGTGTGCACAGCATCAGTGTCAGGCAGAAAGCTTGTGGGAATTTCTCTATCCCAAGTCACTACAAATAGGGCAAATAAAACTGTTCCAGCAGCTCACAAACACATCTGGCAGCTGACCCTGCCTAAAGACTTCAACCCTTCGAGGAGCAGTCTGTGATACTCTGTTCCCCTCCCATTCTCCAGTACTGCAGTAACTTCATTCTACCTTCACCAAAAGCCAGGAAATATATATATATTTTTTTTCCTTAAACAAAGTTGTATGGCATAATTTATCAAGCAAGCAACACTGCCCAGAGGGAGTGGAGAGCTGAAGAAGAGAGAAATATAGTATCACTCAAGGCTTTGACTTCACAAAAGCATTCCCATTCAGCAGGTGTAGACATCAAAATAAAGAGCCCTCTGGCAATCTTCCAGATGGCCTAAATCTCCAGGCATACGCAGCCCGATTATCTTAGATTTTTTTCAGGCGTGCTATCGCTGCTTTTACTTGTTGTACATCCCTTGCCAGCTAGCAAAGCAGCTGTGTCTGGCCTAGGGTGTGAACATCTGGTTCTGACTGTCATATCTACCTGTGAGTCTTCTGCAGCACAATTCCATGAGATACTAGTGCAGACAAGTGCAAAATAACGCACACCGGAAGAAACAATTTTAAACTACTCATTCACATGATCTACATAAGTTGCAGCTTCTCTGAAAGGGGTCCAAGTATAAACGAATAGAGCAGCGGGAATATCTGGACGGTACTCTACACTGTTGAGGCCAGAAACAACTCCCTTCACTGAAAGGATAGGGTCAATATTACTCCTTTGTCAGGTGACCGGTTCAATCTTTACTTTGCTTCAGCCTATACTGCTAGATGCCATCAGGGTATACGTCTTAAATTACAAGAAGTGCTATCAACAATAATCATCGGTGGCATGCTGTCTTCTTGAATCCTGAAACCAGGTTCAGCCACCTTAACACAAAAGTAAGTCTTTAGCAAGCCTGAAAACGGCAAGGAGGGGAGATCAGAAGGATCAAATTCACCTCCCACAGGCACTAGCAAGCCTGGAAAAGTCAGGCAGGCTGAGCAGGTGAGAAGTAGTGCAACTGCCTCTGCTAAGTGGCTACTTGCTGCCTGAGCCATAAGGGACAGCCCCAGGCCCTGTTCTAGAAGAGAGTGTTTTGCAGAAAGAATAAGAGGGGGATTTCACACATGCAGGTGCTGGTGGCATTACATATTAACACTTTTCCCTGCATGCCTCTGGCTTCATGAAGGGCCAGCCAGTTTGCAAATACCCTCCATCAGATCATGGCTTTTCTCTGTGGTACACAGCCCTTATTCTGACACAGGTAAACTTCTAAAAATCTCCCTACGGCAATATAAAACTGGAGGATTCAGGGCTGTTCCAGCATAAGACTGCAAAACTCTGCACAGTTCCCAGAAACAAAGAAACGTTTGCTAAAGTGGCACTGTAAGGAAAACAGAAGTGGACTCTGTCGTGCCTCACTTATTAGTGCAACTGCTAACTACACGGTAGGATAAAGCTTCCACTTTTCATTATCCGGTGCAACTTCAATACAAGAGCTCAATTTATGCTACACCTTCATTTTCACAGCTGATTCTGATACAACTAGCACAGTCTGTCTCTCCCCAGGGCATACCCGTGGTGTTGGTATAACCAGTACTGCATACCCACTGAAAAACAAATCACTGTGAGTTACACTGGCTATCACCCCCACCACTCACTCTTCAGATGAACACATGCTGTCATTTACATCATAGCGATGTGCTTGGTTCCAGCGTTCCCATGCAAGCTGTAGATTTGCAGTATGCTCCGACAGAGCTGGAGGCAGTATTGCTTTCACCCTGTCCTTCCAGCTGTAGCACTATTTCCCTCCTGGAGAAAAATTATAGGTTCTTCACAAAGAGGATTAGTTCTTGTTTCCCATACATTTCTTGGCTTGTCATCCAGGCTGCTGGTCTCCTGGGGAAAGCGTTCCTAATGTACCACCCCTCAGCGTTAGGCTTGGCTGGTGGAGCTGCAGGTTCCACAGATTCCTCCATCCCCCACTCTCCGATTCTGGATGCATGTACTTGTCAAGACCAGGGAATGTAATTAGAGGGAACAGGTCCCAGGATGCCTCTCCCACTTTTGGCAGCTGACAGAAGGTGTGTGCTCAGTGTTGCTGAATTCCACACCTCAGTTACACCCTTTGGAAACACTGCAATACATCAATCATACCAACAGATCACAGTACCAAGTGTGGTGGCCACCTACAATACTGGGTCACAGAGCTGAAAGAACAGCAGGTTGACTTTACTGTCCTTAAAGATGAGTCTCCTTCGCTCTGAGCACTGGCACTTCGTTATTCCCTGCCTATTGCTCCACCTATGCTTTGTGCATTTGTGCTCCCCTCTTATTCTTCTATGCGCTTTCTTTTGGATGAGTGGGGATGAATACAGGCTTTGTCAGCTGAAGGCTTTCCCAGTCTTGGTTTGTTGACTGGTTCTTTTTATTTTTGAAAGGAGGTCCCAAAGCATGCTGAAACGGTCTCCTCCATCACCTACCATTCCTGATGGTCCAACAGGTTCCCCTTACATTAGCTAATCTCAAAATTAATAAAAGTTGTATTTAATCTAGAAAAACTATTACTGACAGATCTGAAAGTCTACTATGTATTTCAGTGGGTGTACAGTGTCGTGTCCTTCTGAATTGCTTTTGCTTTCATAGATTTTCTGTCAACTGGGAATTTTCCCTAAATGAAGTTCCAAAAACCTTCTCAGCCTCTGGAAAACTGTTTGGCACATAGTTAAATTAGGAGCTCTCAAAATTTTGTCATGCACATCAAACCAAATCCGCTCCCCCTCCCACCCTCGACAAAGATCTTGCATAGCAAGTTTCAGCCCACACAAACTTCTAGCACTAGCTTGTGAACCCCTGGAAACACAGGCTTACAAAGGACACTTTGCGTATAGAGTGGGACCTTCTATGGCTTTGATCCTGCATCCAAAAAATGAACAAGAGTAGTTCCATTAATTTCATCAAATCTGATGCGCTCATTGTATGGTACTTGTTTCTTCCTCTGTTTTCCATTTAATCATAGGTCTTTGTGGCTAGGACTGGCAGTCCAGGTTATAAAGCCCCTTATGAAATAGGAATCCAGACCTGACTGCGAGCTACTTTAACACAGTTAATCTTCATAACTAGTCTCAAGGCTTAGTTGCCTCTCCTTGTTTTGTCCCATATCCCTGTCATCCACCCTTTGGTACTTTACAGAGCTGTACGCAATCTTTTTGCCTGCACTCTTCCAGAACTCTGCTTTGGTGCTTAGTGATGGCATGACAACATATACGTTATTTCCATCAGCCTCTTGTGGGAAGCTCTGAATACAGAGCAAATAACGCAGATGGAAAGGCGGCCAGTTTCTGGAGGATGCTGCTGCAAAATGATTTCTTGCCTCTGTACCATGCCACATCAAGACGACTATAATAAGAATCCTGATACAATTTCTGTACGTGCTACATGTAATCCTAAACCTATGAAAATGTGAACCTTTTTTCTTTGAATAAAACAATATTTAGAGATAAACTATACTGTACCTAGGATACGAGATGAATATCCATTTTTTTCTGTGCAACAAAATAATGTAAATGATAAATTATTCAAAATACAAGTGCATTTTAATGTAAAATGGTGGCCTGCACACTGCAGCTCTGTCTTACTTATAAACCAGTGTGAGCTCCTGTAACCAAAGGACAAGGATCTTTCAGAGATGTAGGGCACCATGTCATGGCCTCGCAGATGTTCACATTTATCTTTCCTGAATACACCTAATAAAGCTCAACTGACAAAAGGTGACATACTGTATGTGTTTTATCTCATTAATAAATAAGTGTATTTATTTCTTAAATCGGATGTGACTTGCACCACAACATCAGTAATTAAATTAAATATTGATGTGTGATGGTTGTGTGCCGAGGCTGCATGGGTAAGTGGAATTGCCGTATCTAATTAACATCGCGCAGAAGTAGCCCCATTAGGGTTGTAAGTTAAGCCTCCAAATGGTAGCACCAACAAAAATGCAACTAGCACTTAACAACCCTAATTAATAGGAACCTCATTAGATCTGATGAGCATCTCCATCTCTGTTTTGGGGGCTGTTGACTAGAATTTTGCTGTATTATTGTGAAGTTGTGAACTATTTAGAACTGGTGACTCTACTACCAAGTCTCGGTGAGGCAAGACTGCTTATTTGCTCTTGTGAAGAAACACATAGTCGCATCACAGGGTTAAGGGTCAGAAAAGTAGTGTGATGACCCTCCCCCCCCCGCCCCGCCCGACACACACTTTAGCAAGGGTTCAGACCTCCCTCCCCTCACGAGGGGTAGGTTGCATGTGCTTCAGAGAGACTGTCTCGCCCCCTGACAAGCATGCAAGACTGACTGATGGCCTAGGTTTTGAAGCGTCACTTTCTGCCTTACTATATGCAGCATTTTTCCCTTGGAGAAGGCCACAAGTTTTGAAATGCTCATTAAATTCCAGTGTCTTGTAAGCAGTTCAGTGATGCTATCATAATTCTGATTACTGTTCTACTATATGTTGAGCTGAGAATGCAAAATTACTTCACTTGGGATTAGATACAGATTCCAGCCAGGATTTTAGGATGAATTGTAACCATTAATCCTCTGTGACTATCGCTCCTTGTAAAATATAATCCAAAGAGTAGCTGTTACATAGACCGGGTATGTTGCATCATTTGAAGTGATTAACGCTCATGTTCATTTAACTACTACAGATGCTATTCTCAGCTGTGACTGAGTGAACAAAAAATCAAGTGTATTACAAAGCTGTTCTCCAATTTGTGCTTTAGAAACTGTTTCAAAGCTACCTATCCTTCCCAAGAGTCAGAGAAAATAGTTCTCCATCGAAAAGATTTCTTCCGCTACTCTTAAAAATAAGAGGATAATACAGGGAATTGTGTCTGACCAGCTGCCTCGGGGCTGCTGCAATTCCATCTTGCGGTTCTGGTTGTAAGAAGAGAGTCCAAGTCTTATTTTCATTCCCTCTTTCTCATTACAGCTGATCTGGGCTGGGTTTAAGATATTTATTCTCAATAATGAAAGGACACAAACAATATTTCTTATTCTACTGTCACCATGCCTTTCTGCCCTTCCTGCTGCTGTTTCTCTCACAGGTCTCTGCCCCCTGTTTTCTGTACTTTCCAACTTGTGCACTGAAGAAGTTGGAATTTGGATTTTAAAATACTCTTATCAGCTCGATCAGAAAACAATGGGATATTTTAACCTAAGTATGTTGGTTCAACAGCACAGAAGTCAGCAGAATCACAGACTAAATTGATTGCTAAATGGAACACGATAATGACAATGAAGAAACACACACCTGTGTGTAGACAGACTGATCATTTAAAAAACAGCAAATATTAGCAATAATACAGTAAGTCAGCATTTCTCTTGAGTTTCATGTCCTCTTATCCTTTTCATGTTTCATGTCCTCTTATCCAACAGAAGTTGGCCCAGTCTCCTAGACCTTTACTTTCATCACCCTGGCTGTGCTGCATACTTGCTCTCTGCCTCTCATTAGCTTGCCTGGTACATGGTGTGAAGTCTGAAAACACCGGTCATGCTCGACATCCAGAAATACTGACACCTCAAGAACAGGGGCAGTTAGCTGTTTTATTCCAGTCTCATTCTCCTTCACGCTCAGTTGGAGCACCAAGCGATTACACCTGGACCACGTATTTTACCAGTTCCTCAGACAATCACACTATGGAACGACGGCTGAGATTTTATTCTAGTAACTTCTCTGCAACAGTTTGTCTTTGAGAAGTCTTTCCAAGCCCTACTGAGCAGTGACCCTCTTAGGCATACAGGACAGAGTAATAAGAGACCCAACAAGTCTAACACCTTTGATGCTTAGTGCCTGTTCCCAGAGGCTGCTTTACTCATCCCACCATGGCCGCTTCTCACAGCTGTATTTCTTGTTTACTATACCAACATACAAACGCAGACCAAACTAGCACACGGATCTGCCTTAACACCTTAGACTACATAGAAACTACCTGTGCTATTACATAAAACTTAGAGAATCTGGAGTGAAGTCTCAAAGTCACCCTACACCTATTGTTGTCACCAATAGCCAGCCCACACAAACCCCTTGCCGCCGCCACCACCACTTCCCCCCACCCCCAGTAATCCTTATACACTGAGAGAAAGGTGCCACCACCTTTATAGACTGTTTGCCTTCCACAGGGATCCCCTGCCAGCATGACTTCGCTGTAATTACCCAGGTAATTAAGGCCAGACTGCTTCAGCCCTCAAAAACAGTATGATTCTACAGAGAAGGCTTTTGTTTTTCTCTAGAGTCTAGCTGCAAGAAGAGTTTGAAGGGAACAGAAGTGCTAGACCTTATTTTAGCAGATACTGCTCTGTACATAGCACAGTATCCAGCCAGGGGGATAAACTTCTTTTGGTCAGACACAAACACTACCTGTGCCTGTTTAGCAGGTATAAGCAAGTTTAGAAGTTCTCACCATGCAGATACTAAATGCAAATGTTAACTGTGACAAGCGCAAACATATTTTCTTGTTTTAGTGAAGTAGCAGAAAGTTCTCTTGTATTTCTACAGAGTAAAGAAACATCTGCTTACGGGATGAATCTCCCTAAGCATTTTAGGTTGTAATACCGGTAGTTCTTTTCCTAATATACTACAGTACAAGTGAATTATCCCTTGTGCTAACAAACTGGATTGCCTGGCAAACCCACTGATATTCCAAGAAATGGGTCAAATGAATTTTTAGGGGCATGTGCATGAGCTTAGTATTCAACAAAGTTTACCAACCCTTTAAGTGCTGGTCTACATTTTCTGAGGAATCTGACTGTATCATTTTGTATTTGGTTTTTTTTTTTTTTTCTCTCCCTGCTGAGTGATCACATTCTTGGTTGAATAGTTACTTGTTAAGACAGTGTAATATTTGAAAGCTACCAGCAGTTTCGGGGCTATTTCTTTTTTGAGGGATATAGTTTCCTTTATCAAGACTCAGATGAATTATGAAACAGCTAGATAAATGTGTATCCATTTGAAATAACCTGCTCCAAGTCAAACCCTAAAACACAAAATAAGACAACCCTCACCATACATATATGAAGCAATATTGTTTTTCATTATTCCTCTCTCATCTTTCAGCCAGGTTGTATTTCTATAACAAAGACGTTAAATATCATACAATAACATTTTATATACATGTTCTTTTAATATGTAATGAGTTAATACCATTACACAGAACCAAATCAACCAAAAGAAGCTTTTTCACTATGTCCAAATGGTCGGACATATCCTGTTTATAAAAACTGCTAGTAAAGGACTCGTTTTCTGATCGATTTTGGCCAAGTAGGAGGCAGAACTGCCCTTTGTTCCAGGCAGCCAGAGGAACACTCCTGTCTCTTTGGGCGGGTTACAGGACTGCAGGATCCTTACTCAGGGCTTAGTTTCTGTGGCTAGATGTGCAGGTGAAGAGTACCACACAGTAAGAGACAGGTCCCATGTGGGCACACACTCATATGAGTGCACTGCAGACTGTATGGATATCTGATGTGGTAGGATACAGATTTTTTTCATAATGCCACTGGTCACACAGTTGCTTGGTACTATTTTCAGAGAGGGTACTCAAACCATCGAAAAAACAAAAGAGATGTTGGAGAACAGGTCTTCCCCATAAAGGAGGGGGATTTCACAGCAGACAAGCAGAGGAGCAGCAGAAATAGAGAAATAACTTTTAGTACAATCACTCACATTTCCAGTTGAGATATTATTACTAGTCAGAAAATCCTGCCCCGAAAGCTAATCATTATTTACATCTGTGCTCACCAGGTACTCCTTAGGCTCACTGTTTTCATGCACATTGTTGCTAATCCCAGTAACGCTGAGCTCCCCATTTCCCTCTCCAAGCCACGAGAACTTTGATGGCAGTGGAACTATCCAGATTTCATGCTTTTAAACAGCATACGCTGTATTCAATGAATTTCAAAGACACACTAAACCCAAATTACTGCTATCCATGGATCTTGAGAAGCTTTTATAAATGGCTGCATTACAGTGTAGCACAAAGCAGTGATTTCCATAATGCTTGTCTAATGTATAGAGCATTTTACATAGAACAGACCCTGTTTCATCTTGAAATGCTTTTTAATTAATTCAATTCATTAATACTGCTTGTCATGGCTAAACTCTTGAGACTTAACAAAAACTTTACTTCAGCAGTTGTCAACACATTTCATTAAAACATATGTTTTTCAATGCTTTCTGATAACATCACTGTTCTTTATATGCAGAGTGCAGTACTTAAATGTATTAAATTGAAAAGAGGCGGCCTAGCAAAACCTTTACTCTATATTGACAATGCTGCATTTAGAGATTAGAAGTGGGTGTGCCATCCTGGGTGTCATTCTTCTTGAGTGCCCTAAATTAACCAAAGCTAAACCTCACCTGGAGTTTATGCAGAAGCACCACTTCTAAGTGCCATGGAGCTTTCCAAGTGGTCCTCACTTCTTCTGTCTGCCATATTCCTGTAAAGAAGGCAGAGTCAGAGCTTAGGTAGAGCCTGCAGTTGGACAGACCTTCTAGGTTTGACAGAAGCCTGAACAGAGGCATAGCACACAAGTGCCTCCCAGGCCACAAAGCTGTGCACAGCAGCAAGACAGTGCTCTGACTGTGAGCCTGCACAAGAGGTTTCTTTGATTTCAGTGAGGGTAGAGGCCTGACCCCAACTCCACAGTTTCTCAGTTGTCTGCCATTTTCACAAGGTGGGCATACTCATGCTATGAGAGCGCCTCTCAGGGACTTGCCTCCTGTTCCATTGTTACTCCAGCTCAGAAAATACCAGGGTCCTGTTGAAAATAACAGGGTCTCAGGTGCCTTGCCACAACCTTCCTCGCTGCCTCACCTTTTCGCTACAGGGATTTATGTTTCCACTGACTGTCGCTGTAACTGAAGTCGTAGCACTGAAGCTCCGCTCCTTGCTTCCAGGGTTGAATATCTCTGAGCTTCAACCCCATTCTACCCAGAACTCACTCCAATGGTAAACACACAAAGATCATGATTTTGGAGCAAATTAATAAGAAAGGCTCTTTAATCTCCATAGACGAGTCCCATCTGGACTTCTCTGGTCTGCAGTAATCTGTAACTGTATTTGGACTGACCCAGGGATGTGCTCATCACTAAGACCAGAAGTGTTTCCCTCACAATCCTACAAGGCAGTCTGCCTGCTTTCAAGTCCCTTTTCCATCTCAAAATACATAGTCCTTTCATTTTACCAGCTACGAGGCAGACATTCTCTCGCATCTGGTATAGTGGCACTGGGGGAAAAGCGCTGTTTTCCCCAGTGCAGCCAGAGTCTCCTAGTGCTTGCAGTAAATTACACGAAAGCCTATTGTCCAGGACAGGGTGACAGTCATCTGTGTTAATATTCAAAAGTTCTGAACATTTGACCTTTAAATAGAGTACCTGGACAGAACGATGCCTTCTGCTCTGCATATCATTAACCAGAGCATGGTACTGACCAGGAGAACCAGGAAAAAAAAATCTGTCTGCTCTACAATAGGAATGGAGAAAATAAGATCCTGTTGAACATTTATAAATCACGGCTTATGACGAGACCTCCTTCAAAGAGATCAAACTGGCGGGGTGGGGGGTGGGGAAGTCAACCTGATCTGAATGTCCTACCGGTGCCGCTCCTCCTCCAGGTCTGCTCTGCACTGAAACACACTGGAGGGGAACAAGACTGGAAAAATCAGACTTCTATGAATGTAGGAATTGGAAAAAAAAACATGTTTAAATAACATGAAAGAAATAACATGAAAGAAAGGTTTGTCCGGATACAAGGTGAGTATTTTTTTTTAAAGCCAAAATGCTGCCCCAGGAGAGATTTGTTAAAGGACTGAAGAATGTACAATATTGAAAACACTTCTCATAACACTTCCACTGATTATTTAGCATGTCCTGCCCATGTCCCAGGCCGTGCTACCTATCTGTATTTTAGGTCCCCTTTCTGGCTGGCTGGCTATGGGGCTCTAATGTTTTTTAATGTTGTCTCCTGTGTGTGTTTTGTGTAGTGGACTACTTTACAAATCAAAATGTTATCGGGGAATAAGCCCATGATCTCCAGTGTAACATTTCCTGGCTCTACTGCACACACATCTATTGTTCAAGATTGAATTGGTCCCAAGAAGCATCAGAGCATGTGAAAGCCGCTATGAATTTTGCAAAGTGGCTTCAGGGCAGTAAAGCACGTCAGAAGAATGAGGTGCAAAATCTGAAAGTCCAAATTTAGGAATCTCAGTCAATACTAAAGACTGGAAAAAAAAAAAAAAAAATCACTGCCCCTGGTTATAGCTCCTGCACTTTTATCTTATGACATTCCTAATAGAGTTGAAAGCAGCATGCCTAGCCAGGAAACAAAATAAATCCAATTATTAAATAGGTTTATGTGCAATTAAACTGTTAGCCTTTGCTTAATATTACATGTGATTCACAAGACAAATTTCATTAGCCACTTTTTTGTTGCATTCCTCTTTTTTCCCAGTTTTTTTTTTTTTTAAACCTCTATTGCAACGTTCTATTTCTCACGTTTCTTCACGTTTCTATTGCAACATGCTCTTTCTATTTACTCCTCAGGAAATTAGGGTCTTCTGGAAAATATAATATGTTTCTACTTGAGCTAGCTCAGTTGAAAACACTCATTCAACTTTGTGCAGCATTTTTTCACATCGACATCAAAATAAAATCTGCCAAGAAAAGGTACATTTCACTGAAACGAGAAGAAAGAGAGAACATGCCCTTAAAATAATTCATCTACAGCTTTTCCTCATAAATTCCAGAGCAGCATTTAATGAACTCCCACATAGGTGCTTCACAAGAGACTATTCTGGTCATTAGAACCCTCTGGTCAATTAGGCTTCAGCAAACAGGCAACAAGACAAACACACCATTGCTGGAGATGTTAACTACCTTTGCTACAAACTGGCTCCACTTCATGCCACTGGAAGCAGTGGTATCCATTTTTACATATGACTACTTTTCTTCTTGTTTTCTTTTTCCAAGGCTGCCATGTACTATGAGGTTAAGTTGCAGATTTCATTAAGGTGAATTCATTACACAGTTGGGATATTAATGAAGTATCTTGAAAAAAATACTATAGAGAAAAATTACATTTAAGCTCATCTGTTCTGCTGAAAATAGTTTGCGTGAGCAAATAGTTTGTGTCATCCCAATTTACCTATCTAAGGTCTGTGGAAAACAGTAAAAAAGGGACCCAAAAACTAACAAAAAATCTTCATTTAAAATTCCCTGAAATGAACTGAAGTTTCCATGTTTACCGAGAGACTGAATTCCTCAAGGACATGGTTCAGTGAATTACCCTGATAAAGGAGATATGAATTATAGAGAGAAGCATATGTGAAGGGGGGAAAAAAGAATATTATATGTGTAAATAAGCACAAGGATTGTAAAAAATAAAGACTAGTAATAAGAAGCTATTTCCAAATTTGCTATGCATACGGCATACAGCCTACTGCAAAGTTGTATGTTGCAGTTACTTAATATCTCTTTCTTCAAAGGTTTTGCTAATAAGTCAATGACCAAACATCTAAAGGGAAAAAATATTTCTCTTTATAGTTTTAGATAATTGTCTCTGGAAAAAAAATAACAAACCTTTAATTACAACTGAGATGAAGAAAGCTTGATTTGTGTGCTCTGCCCAAACGCTGAGGAGTCGGATGTAAAATATTTGTAATATTTAGGGAACCCTGAGTTTTACATAAAAGTAAACAGCATTGCCTGAAGGCACAATTTCCAGCAACACAATAAAATGTGCAGTGAATTTATGGCGGCCATCCATTAGCTCTTACCAAGGCAACGTCGCCCATATCTGTCGTCCATCATTATAATAGAGGGTTAATGCACCGAATTTACATAAAAAAGTCATATTGTCTGCATGAATTATTTACACTCTCAGCTGTTTTTACAGCTTGGTTTCAAGCTGGATTCTGGGAGAGATTCTGCCAGTAAATTACTCTGTAGAGACCTGACTGTATAACTACATACAGAACTAGCAATGAAAGAGAAAAGAAAATGTGAATGCGCAAGTCAGTAGTTGGAATGGGAGTACAAGCTGTGGGCTTTCTTTCACATGCACAGAAGAGGCAGAGGAGGCAAGTGTCAAGAAAGCTCACCCAAGAAGTTCTGTACATGCAACTATGTATTAGCAGCTTTCTTTTTCACAGCTGCACGCATCAGTGCAAATCTGCTGTGCTTAATTCCTGTGCACAGATCAGCATAGTCATGCTTTGTAACTTGACATACTATTTAAAAAAAAAGAGTGCTATTTTGCACCAACACCAAGCAACACAAACGCTGACTTCATCTGAATGCAATTCGCACCCATACTTCCTTTAAATTAACACGTGCAATTTAAAATCATCAGGAGAAAAGGGCTATATTATGTAAAAATTTTTCCCTGCGTAAAGTCCTAGTATGAACTAAGTACATTGCATGTCCTCCTTCATCCCAGATTGTCAAAGTTCCTCTTGAAATATGCAACAAAACTCTTCAGAGATTTCAGTGAAATTGTGTACATTCACTGATAATTTGGCCTAATGACTTCAAATCTCTTTGGTTTCCTAGATATGTGTCATGGGCCCAGCTCTTCAGCATGAGTCCTAAAGCTGTGCTGAGAGGGATGACATCTCATGGAAAACTTCAGTATATGAAAAGAGGTTTTTCTCAGTTTGGTAAGACTTTAGCACACATATGCAACTCCAGGAAAAAGGCAAAATAGCCCCAGACAAACCCAAAACCCAAGAAACCAAAAACACTCTTTGAAAGCACTTGGGAAACACAACAGCACTGGCAGAAGAGTCCTCCGGAGCTCTAGGTCACCAAACAGGGCCCGCGGACATTTTGCCAGGGCCATTAAAAATAATTCCACAGAGATGCAGACCTGAATAAAGAGCAGAAGTTTTCCTATAACCTTTTTAAAAAAAAACTATCCTACTCAATCTTATGTCAAGGATAGAGTAAGTTCTGTCACAGTATTTAAATGATAATTAAAGGCCCTACAGAAGTGTGATCATTAGCTATTAATTTCCTCCAGATTTTACCATCAGAACACTTCTCCCCTGCCATGCTGAAAATAGCCCATTTCTCATGCAGAAAACACACCTTGCTCAGCACATGCATGTGTCAACAAAATACAGAACCGTCCATCCCCTCTTCTGTCAGGTCCATGCCTTTTCCCCATGCGGTCAGAGCGCGGCAGCTCCGTCTCTGCCACTCCCAGCTCTCGCGTGCGGTGTGGGCAGCATGGCGGGCTCCTCATTCCCGGGGACTGGACCGCAGCCTGCCCAGCAAGGCAGCACATGGGGGTCGGAAGGTCTCAGAACAGACTGGCTCTGAGGATCCATTTGCGTTGTGTGAAGGAACAAGTACACTTAGAAAAAAACCAACACAAACTCATCTCTGTGACCACCCCAGCCAGACGCGTTCCTGAGTGCGGTGCTGATCTCTCAGAAACGTCCCTACTCTGGGGGCCATGCAGCTTGCTCATGCTTGAATGGTTTTTACAACTAAGAAGGTTTTTTTCTACCCACGCCAGCCACTGCCTTTTAGTTTTGGGCTGCATCTTGTTGTCGTGCAACTCTGAACCTTGGACCACTCTTCTTCTCCCTCTATTTTATCCCAGCAGCAGTGGGCAGAACTACTGTCGTTGCACTGTTCAAAGACCATCCCACACGCAGGACGCAGCCTTTGCTGCGCTTTGTATCAAACCCAAAGGCACAAGGACGGCACAGGAGACAAGGGGACTCCTCCAGGGGACGCAGTTCTCCACGGGCACGAAGCCCGCTATGACCAGGGGCTTCACAGTTCTTACCAGGCTCTTGCTCTTCACAGTCTCCAAAGAGCAGCAGGATGGTCTTCGGCCATCCTCACTTGGTTGATGCTCCCTCTTCTTTTCTAATTTCTTCCTATATAATCAACCCCTCTGCCTTTCTATCATGTCTTCAACTTGACAACAATTGCCCAACAACAATGTATCTGAGACTCGGGTGTGCTCCCTGATCACAGCAGGCCACCTACTTGGAGAAAAGAGGAAGCTCATGTTTTGGGCATTTTTTTTCTTTTACAAAAGGGATCAGATATATACTGATAAAACAATAAGGAACAGCTGTGCTGCTACAGGGTATGTATTGGCTAACCCAAGACACCCTTAGATTTCTGCTTGTGATGAAATGCAGTCACACAGTAGAGGGGCTTCCCCAAGACACCATAACGCACAGCACTGTCTCACTAGAAAAACGACCTGGAGACCTGCCCATCAGATTCACTGAACCAAACTACAGAAGTTGCCTTGGACAAGCAATGACATCCAGCAAGCTCTGGACCAACCTTACTTGATGACTTGATGTCACTGTCACCTAACGTCACCTGCAACAATTAAAGCTACTTGGGCAGGAGGAATTCATCATTATGAATCCTCCCACAGTCTAAGACACAGCTTGAAAATGGAAATATAGCTACTGTTATTTCTGTGTTTATTTCAACTAGTTTTTTTTTCCAGCTAGTTCTATGGTTGATCAAAAATGAGATTGTCCAATCCTGATCTACTAGGAATTTCCACAAGCTTTACCTGGCTTCTTGCTCTGCTATTCCATAATAATCAAGTATTGCAGTTACCACAGCAACCCACGTTAACTGAGTGAGTGATATTAACTACAGTCGTTCCATTCCCCCTGCAGAATATCACACATTTCGCATGCGAGTGCAAGTTTAGATTCCTGCTGCTCCAGGTCAGGAATCTCCCTCTAAGGTCCTGCTGTAGAGTAGACAAGTCGGGGACCCTGTGAAGTAACACCACTGCACACTGACAAGCCCAGCCACATCCGGCTCAATGATGTGACGCAAATGTGGTGATCAACAAGAACCGCAAAGGTGAGCAGGGTGCACAGCGACTGCTGACAGAGCCTTGCTTTCACTCCTTGGAACAGTCTTCTGGAAGAAGGGAATCATCTCCCTCTTGGACACATGACACCCTTCAGGCAAGGCTGTGGTTTCAGACCCTGGGGGCCAAGAGCAGTGTGTGTGTGGGGTGGGGGGCTGCAGGGCCAAGAGCTGAGCCAGCAGCGGTGTGGGGTGGCACCAGCCTGCACTGGGGCTTCTCTCTGCTGCAGGGCCAGGAAGGAAGGGGGACTCGGCTGCAGGCTTGCGGCTGCCTTTCAGCACACAAGCTACTGTCCGACTGCTCACCTGTTTGTCCTGCCAGTCATCAGCCAGAGGAGCTCCCCTTTTGCACCATGACACCATCCCTTAGCTCCAAAAGCCAGTGTTTCCTAAAGGAAATTCAGAAGCAGCCTCTGGGGCCCAGGCCTGCTGTGAAAGAGCATACAGCTCTTAGCAATAGCATGTTGCACCACCAAGTTACGAATAAGACTGGACCAGTACTGGTAATTCTTCCTCCTGATTGTTTGCACCCTTTAAATATTTGTAGACTTACCATGCACCATCCTCAGCTGCAGGTGAGCTGAGCTATACATATTTATCTCACTTAATCTTCCCTCATAAATCAATCTCTCAAGTCAATCTCTCCACTCCCTAATTATTTTTGTTGCTCTTCTCTGAACTCCCTCCAAGGTGTCAATCAATATCCTCCTGGTAATGAAGTGCTCTGCACTGAGCAGGGTATTCTAGAGGCAGCTCTTCTGAAGCGGTATACAGTGCAACAACTATGGATTTTCAGTCTTCACAGGAAGGATGATCTAATGGTAAGGACATCAGCATAGGGCTTTGGAGACCTGTGCTCAAGCTCCTGCTCTGACAGACTCTTTTGTGTGACCTTGGTCAAGACACTTAGTTTGTCCGTACTTTAGACAGTCATCTATCAGTGTTGTCTGGTACACACATAAACAGTAAAACAGGATGGAATGTGGGGCAGGATAAGGATCTGGCAATGTAGACAGGAAACGCCAATCTTCAACCAGATGGCAGTTTCCTAGTGTAGCTTACTGACTGTGGACACAGAGCTACATCTACCTGTTCCTTGGTACCAGCAAACAGCAGCACGCCGGCATTGTGGGTTGCCAATTATTGTACCTGAAACTTTCAGCATTGGCTACATTGTGACCACCTCTCCAGTTCAGATCAGCAACCCACACACATTACTGCGCATTTTCCAAACAGAAAAATCAGTATTTTCTTTTTCCAGTCCTTCTAGACCACGTTGTATTTTTTTTGGCCCTCAGTCATTTTCTCCTAATATGCTCTTTTCTGATGTTTGCTTTTGTTTCGCTTTGAGCTAGTCTCATTTATTTCCTATTCATTCAAACATCAGGACGGTTGAGTCTGAGAAGGTATCTCTTGGAATCCCTGAACTTCTGTTTTTAATCATTAGATTGGTAAGTTTCCTTCAACTGGTACAGCAGGATGCAACATGCTAAGTCCTAACCCTTAATACAAGGATCAGTCCCTTGCTGCATCCAAATATCAGGTCCAGAGTGGGCTCTGGGGGCTGACCTGCCGCCTCAAGGTAGTATACCATGGCAGCAACACCATGCAATAGCGTGTGACCACCAAATGCAGAAGGTCGCTATTTTCCATGTCTCGCACCTTGCCCAGTTGACTTCTGCAAAACCTGCACAGAACTCCAGCAGATTTGATCAGTCATGTTTTATACTCTTTCGGCCATCATCAGTATAAAGGCAGGACTAGACTCTCTGGAAATGGTTCGTATTGTTACTTTTTCATAAACTGCATAAACATCCTGTGCACCATGAAGAATACAGAGAGATATGTAATCAATGCTTAGTTAGAGCTTCTCTAAGTTATTGCATGTTTTTGTTTTAAGAATGTCTTGTTCATTTCCTTTCTCTTTTAAAGGAGAAGGTTTGGAATACCAAAATAACTGGAGAAAGCAAAGAAATCTGAGGATTGCAGTTATTATTCATCAGGCTCCCAGAAATGCATTCTAATGTACTACAGGCTGCAAGACTAAAAATTATTCCCCACTGAAATAGTATTCACACAGTTTCTGCTGTACTGAGGCGTACATTGTAATATAATCATAATAACTAAAGTAAGTTTCCCTTGGGGATTATACCTCTGTGTGATTTAATCCTTAAATTTGTTTTGCTTTCATCCCCAGGAGAAGAGAGATTTCAGTTATAAAGTATTCTTCCTTGAAATATCAGACAGTGCACATGCATCCATAATCTGCACTTACATTTGCAAAGCCCAGGCCAGGGGGTAAGCAGAATTGGAAGCGTTAAGTGTTATCATTTTGTTTGGAGAAACACAGTTTGTTTTTTAAAGAAGAAAGGCATAGCAGAGGGAGGAGTCCTGCTCATCTTGGAAAGTTCCCCATATAACTCACTTCTCACATAACAGAGGAACGATTTGCTTTCAGGAGAGGGCTGTCACTCACAGTGGCTGAAAAGCAAAGATCAGAGGGCCAGTCTTTTGCTTGATAACAAACAAAAAGGAGAATGTAATAGAAACCTAGGGTTAGAACTTCAGAGCTTTCGATATAATTCTTGGTCTTAATCCATATTTAAGAAAAACAACGTAGGCACTTTGACTTTCAATATGACATAAGTGTCTGAGGCCCAGGCTTTCCAGAGGATTTTGATGCCAAATTCTGATGTGGATTTCCCCAAGAGCTATATGCCTAAAGCGTATGTTTCGCTTGCTTGTCCTTCTAACATGCATGAGACCCCCAGAAAGACAGAATTCATTAGACCTGAGGAATATCATTTTATACCAATTGCAATGGTAAATGCTGACACAAGCTGCAGGTTTTTGATATGCTGACCATCCATTGGCATCCATTGCTGCCCAATCTTTTCTCTTATAACTGTAGAATAACTCTGGATTCTTCTCTGACTTCTAAGTTTCCAGATCTTTGCTCAAAGCACTGCTTATGACACAGGACATACATGTAAACCTCAATGGCACTTCTAGCTCATATCTGCACATGCCCAGCAGCTTCTGGTGCAAACTCCCCCCCAGGCTGCTGGGTTTCACAGTCTATGAATAACAACAAGCCATCGACAAGCTTCGACTTAAAGACTCGGCCATAAAACCCAAAGGCTGAACATCCAAAACTCTAATGCTGCAGCAGATGCCTAGCAAAATCCATACTACAGAAGCAGTTTGGAAACAGTAGTTTAAGACGCACAATGGTCTAATAACAGTTACATCTGCTGAACGATATTCTAGCCCCATATGGAGTAAAAGTAGGAAAAAAGAAAAAGTAGGAAAAGGAACGCAGCCAGCAGCATATTGATAACGTAAGTCAAACTGTGATCTGTCTGTTCTACTGTTAAGATTGTTATTAAACACAATAGTCCTTTACTGAGTGATTTTCCCTAATAACAATAATTTTGTTAACAGATCAACCGTTATTCATTCACCCGCACATTGCTTTTTCCTTCTGTACAAAAATCTGTTCACAGCTTGTTTTCACATCACTGCAATGGAATGCGTATTCTTCAGCTGGGATGAAGAACATGCTCACCTTTAAACAATTTCACTCACAAGCCAGTTGCACTCAGGATACACAAACCAGAAAAAAAAGAAAGGATAACTAAGAGCACAGAGAACTTCACCTGTGTCACACTGATCTTTCTATATAGAGTCATTTTTTAAAAAGGCACTCCTGAAGCACTGACAAATTAGATCACAAATCCAGGCTTATCTGTCAGCAGATAAGGTTTCACCTACAGATCTCAGATTTCATCCAGGGGAAACTACAGGAAAAGTTTAGGTTTTATTACAGCTTTATCATCTCCTAAAAAAATTACTCTATTTTCTTCCCAAACCAGTCTTCAAGAAAACTGCCCCAAACAAAAATTTGAGAAAATAATTCTTAACGATTAGTCACTTTTAGTAGACATTAAACCACTACACTCCTTTCTCAAACATCTACTAGGAAAAAAACCATTGTCATCTAGTGGAAATAATGAGTACCCTGCCATTTGAGCAATTTAAAAATAGCCTGGAAAAAAAGACAGAAAAATCCTGTTTGGATCATAAATAATTAAAGATGAATTACATAGACAGCTGGTATGCATAACTACATACAAACATCAGTTGCAGCTGATGTAACATGTCCACCACAGCATGCAGACAGGATGCTTAAGACACATGCACAGGACTGTGTTAGTTGTCTTGGATGATGCCTGTGGAAGGAGTAGCAGCAATATCTAGAGGATAAATATCTCCATAGTCTTTAAAAGGTCAATTGTTCCTTATTCTGCATCTTCAGAATCAAGTATCGATTACCAAGACATTCCCAGTTGCACTGAAAATGCTCAGAAGGGCAGATGAAACGCTTGACAGCTGGGCTAACCCAGGCAAAACCACTCTCATAATCTCTGAGATCAGGACATAAAGGAACTTCCCCTTCACCTTCAGTACATTTTTTTTTTTTTTATTTGGCTGCATAAAATTGGGAGCAAGGGCAAACTTGGGAGCTCTGCAGTTGTTTTTGTCACTCTCTAAAGCATTTTCCTGACTCTTCAAGCTGGATGTCAAGGCTGTGCCAGAAGTTTGTGAAGCCCTAGAAGAAAGGGGTCACAGCAGGAAAATGGGTCCAAGCCAGTTTCTCTGAGGCAGTTAATCAGATCATACTTGTAGGAACATCAAACCAAGCATGTGCTTCTACTTCCTCACTGCAACAAGTTTAGAGTTAAGATGGAATGAGAGGAGATCTTTCAACATGAGAAGCACCTGGCAGGAAGTCAGAGCTGTGCACAAAGATCCACTGGCTTCCCAGTCCCCACCGTTGGGGTGCAGTGCATTGCAGGGGAACAGCTATCAGCCTAGCAATCAGAAACTCCCACGGGGCCTCTGGCAGAGCTGAAAAACAGACACTTATCGTTAAGCTTCATGGGACCTGCTCCTCTCGGGAGTTAAGGCAAAGGATAACCACCTTCCCTTCGGAGTGTTTTAGCAAGCTTCTTCTATACATATAGCTCACTAGCACTTACTGGGCTTTATACCAATGCAATTGTCTAATTGCATACACTATCATTTCCTATTTTTGAAGAGGATAATCCGGGGGCAGATTGCCCAAGGTCTGCAGTCTAGCATCACGGTAAGAGCTCTACACTAAACAGCGTCAGGCATACTGCAAAGATAGCAAGACTAACCTTTGTAGAAGAGAGGCATCTCCTGGTTCATGCAATACTGCCTTCATGGTAAAGACTAACTGGACCACACTGATCTGTTACTGAAACCCTGACACAAAATTCAATACTCACAGAGCAACAAGAAACAGCATTCTTTGGAAAATTCTTGCTGGCCACCTGGATGGAAGCTCTTTGCAATGGCACTGGCGAGCAGGAACAGAAACTGATGTTTTCAAATGTTTGTCCAAACTGTCTTGGCACTGCTCAGAGGACGTCATTTTGCGATCTTGTCTCAGGGTATGCATGTTTAACAACGTAGACGTAACGTCACACCGATATAGCCCCTGGCAGTCTGCAAAGAATAGCCTGAGCCGATTTTGTGTCACGGCTGCAAAATACTAGTCAATATGCTAAGTAGCCCCAAAGCATAGATCTGCTGTAATAACCCTTTCAGTGGCCAAATGAATGACAAGTGCCTTTCCCAATTCATAGCCGTTGCTTCTTCTGGCCAAGTGACTGTGCAAACATCTCATTTCCACCAGGCCTCCATTCTGCCCTTGCTGCCAGTATGACCCTAAGCCAAGAGTCCTGCTATAGCTCAACAGCATTCTGCTTGGCTTGTAAGAAAATAAGCAGCCTAGCAGACACCAGAAAAATCACAACAGGCCAGAGATTAGTGTTCCTTCTTTTTCCAGGAGCCCAACATATTTTTCCCCATTCCCTCAGGAACGTCCGCATTGCAAACCGTTCGTGAACTACAGCGTGGACTCACAGGCCGCGCACAGCCCATCCCTCTGGTGACACACATACTGCTTTCTGCCCTCATAAACAAGCTCAGATGTTCACCAGCTCACTGGTAGCATTCATAGCCACACTACACAGTCTTACCTACCAAAATTGTTTAAAGATTGAACTCAAAAGAGATATTGTCACGTCCCATCCTGTTGTCATAGGCAGTAAGATGGAAATGAGGGTGGGGTGCAGCTACCCTGCTTTCTTATGCTTGTGCACGTGTGCTCAAAAAGTCCAAGATCAGACGTGGTCCCAAAAGACAGTACTACAAAAATCTCCTCCTGTGTTTACAGGACACATGCACAGCTGAGACAGAAGTCACTTGAATATACATTAAGGAAGAACGTCACATTGCCAGCCAGATGCAATCTTATGTTCTAAGTCACCAGGGTAAGACTGTTAATAAGCAATCAACTACTACACTTCAATTTATTTACAGTTGTTTTTCTTCAGTCATCATTATGCATGAATTTTCAAAAAATTTAGGTGTATGGACCACTGTAGCTAATATTTTAATCTGAAAGGCATGACAGAAGAGTTAAAAATGAGTCACAATTTCAAAGCAGAAAATAAGAATTAATTTCAATTTTTAAATAAACTGTGAGGACAACTGCATTCTGATGTGAAGATAAAGTATCCTTTTATAGTGCTTCTATCAAGTCTGGAATTCTTGAAAACCAAACCAATTTTGCTAGCATTGTGCCCAGCTGGGTATTTGTTTGGGACTAGGACCGTGAGGCTCAACCAATACTTTAATGGAGAACTAAAACTCAGGTCTGGTTACAGCAATAGCTTTGAGGAAAATACTGTTTCTGTAACAGTCTGCCACTCCAAGCTGATGCACAGTATGAAGATACTTCACTCTTGCTATGTTATTTATTAAGAGCACAGCTGTATTGATCCTACAAAGCTTTAAGTACAGGGTGATTTGAATTAATAGCTTTCACCCTGTTGTGCTAGGGGCCATGCAGACACGCTATAAATCAGACAGTCCCTGCCCCAAAGTGCTCACAAACCAGATTAGAACAAGATGCAGCAAGTGGAGGAGACAAACTCCAGGGGAGGGAGGAGGAGGAAGTGGAAAAGCAAGCAACATTATGCTCACTAAGCAGAACTCAGCAACAGCTAGGCATTGCCAGCTGGCAGGGATTTGCAGGCATCAAAGGTGAGTCTTCAGAGGGCCTTACAGAAGGTTAAGGAAGTGACTGTTCTCAGGGAGTTTCCCTTATGTATACAGAAGAAATGGCCCACAGGAAAAGCACATGGTGCTTGTGGGTGAAGCACACTGGCAGACAGCTGTATCTGCCAAATGGCTGGGTGCTGTCACTGGACTAATGGGTCAAGAAACTTCACCTGTGAACTGTGCCTGATTTTTCTTTCGTTCACTCAGATACACCTCTTTGTCTCTGAACTTCTATCCAGAACATTTAGAAGACAGGGAAACAAGCTTTAAAGGTGCTAATGATATAATTATAAAAACATACAAAAGACATCTGAGCATTTCAAGACAAATGCCACCCAAGTGCAATGCCAATATGCCACACTTCTCTTCCCCTTTGAAATAAATGGCTTTATGCATTTCAAAGAGGGCTTCGTTTCACTTGTTTAGCAGCAGATGCAAATACAATGTCGGGTAGAGCAGAAAAGACGACATATTTTGCGCTGCGGGGAGCAAAAATATCCAACCAGCCGCCACTCAAACGAGAATGAACCCTGGGTCAGGAGGCACAGCAGGCAGGGAAACACTAGACTTCTTACATCTGCTTTATTCCATTTTTAATTAAAATGGCTTTTAAAATAAAACCTCCTCGCAATAAGAGAAGTAGGAGAATTTCCTTAACAGACCTTGCCTTGCACGTACAAAGCCAGAGTAGGAGACCTGAACACAGAAATGGGAGCACGGCCATACAGACAGAGTCCTCCATTTCACTGCTTAAGCACTCAAATATTTCTGTTTAGCTAGAAATAAATCTAATACTTTTTCAACAGCTCACCCAGCTGACACACAGGTGAGAATCCTCTAATACTTCAAGGGTAGAAGGATCCTCAGACACTTTTTGCTTTCCTCTCCGAGTGTCATTGTTGCAGGAGAGGTGACATTTGGAGAGCAAGGTCCACCACGATCCTGAGATGAGCAGGTCCGATAAAGAATTTGTCTCCGTATTGCTGAGGGTACTAGGACAGCTGCAGACCCTTTACACTAAATCCCAAGTAAAATATATCTTCCACCTTCCGGCCCTCCCTTCTTCATGTAGGATACAACTCTCAGGTGGGTCACCCTCAAAGCCAAGCCAGAGAGATTATTTTAGCTGGCAGATATTAACTATTAACTTAAAAAGTGCTTCTAAAAAGTACACCAATCAGCTTGCTCATTAGCAAACTTGACTGCCCCTCATCACTGATTACCTAATGAGCAACAGACTTCAGCCGTGACTGCACTAGAACTGCAAATAAGCATTCCTGCTGACACTGATCAGAGCAGGGTTAGGTGATAGGCTGCATGTTGGCAGGAGACTCACCTGAGATGGGAAATACAGCAAAATTAGACAATAGCTTGATAATACGGGGATTCCTAGGGCAGCTCCATAGTGGAGACTCTCGAGAAGGAGACACCACTTTTGAATAGCAGATGATGAACCTCATGCACGGACGTTGGTGCACACTCGAGCAGGGTGTCCACTGACAAAGCAATGCTTTAGAGGCTGGGTTTTCCCTTTACTAGCCAGTTCTGCAAGACACCCAAGACACTGCCGGAAAGGTCCAAGAGGCCCTTCACACATGAAGGAAATGTCATCCTGCAATTAGTTCTGGAATCAGTTTCCAACTGCCTACTGCTGTAAAGGGTCCCTTCCCCTTACGGCAGATGCCCGAAAATTGTATTCACTTTCCTGAGCAAAGCAGAGCAGCTTACAGGGTTTCGAAAAGTTTAATACAGGGCTGTCTGCAGAGACACTGAAGGGGACTGAGGCCTTTCATCTTAAATTTAATAAGGTAGTGGCTAGAGTTGGCACTCTCTGTGCTCTCCAGGCATTTCTCTCCACACCTACAATTTACTGGAGTCTTACCACAGGCTTCGCCTTTCCCAGGCACACAGGTGGTATAACTGAGAGGGACAAAAGGAAAGAACTTGGTATCATTTCGGAAACACTCCCAGTCCAAACACCAGTTTCATTCCCCAGCTGCCCTCCACATGATGCAATGGTCATTGCATACACCCTGCAATCCTGCTCAGAGCCTCTCAGGAGCATACGTGGGCTGCACTCTCCTCACATGCACCCAGCCTCAGCAGTGTCTTAACTGCAGTAATTTTAGTCCACCTGCTCAAATTTGGAACCCCCTCTCCTCCGTCCCAGAACAGGACAGGGAAGCTATCATGTATTTCTTCCCAAACATTACCTGGCTGAGCACACTGATGACGGAACTGACTAAAACTTCATTATGAAATACAGAAACATTTCAAACCCCCTTGCTTCAACTTCAGTTTGTGCATTATAGCTGCTGCAAGTACTCTATTTATCATAATTGAGTACCTTATTTATTCATTCATCCATCCAAAAATAAAATTATGAAAATGGATTTAAAGAGAATAATATGCTTAATGAGTAGAACAGCCTCTGCAGTCCTCATTTCTGTGCTGGAAGGAATGGCTGGGAACCTGGCGTAGGAGCAGGTGGGAGCTCAGCAGTTTCACTTCAGTGCAGCTGCCAGGCAGAATACACTGAAGAACAGAACAGAACCTTAGCACTAAACCACATTTATTCCAGCCAAAAGCTTCCTGTGCGTAATTCTGTGTGGCAGGTAAACGCTTCAAGTCAAATTCCTGAATCCATATCTGGTGACTTGCAGAGACCTCACAGAAACTTCCATTCCCTATTCACATCCTCCATACAACATGCTCCCACAGCCTCAGAGCTACCCCTGCACAAAATGGGAGCTAAATCCCACTGAGACAGAGTATCACTCGGCACATGAAACAGAGCCTTTTTCTCTTTGCTTCTTTATAAATTTTTAAGTCACTAATGGATGCTGAAAGGTGCCAGCCCAAAACAATTCTGGATCTAAAACTGCCTCCCGGCCCATAGGGAAATAAGCAGCACAAGAACAATGCATGGTCCGGTCCTGTCCTGTCTGGTCCCAGGCTCAGGAAGGAGCAGGGTCTCCCCGGCCTTCTGCCTCACAAGCTCCACAGAGGTTGCCAAGAGACCAGCCATAGCAACGATGGCAGTCACACTCTGTCCTGAAAAGGAAGAGCTTGAGTAATGCTAGTTTCATAGCCACTAAAACTACAACTTAACTGTAAATAAAATAAATCTTAACTGAAAAAGTGAAAAATTATTCTCTGGTCAGGAATAGTAGATGTTGGAATGATTTGCCTGTGTACTCCGCTTTACCACTTGATACAGTTTTCATATCCATTTCATATTGGCTCATAAGCTACAGACCATAATCTTTGTACCCATTCCTTCCATGAGTTGTTAGAAAATACTCGTTGTTGGGAAGAAAAACAAGACTGAACTATCTGAAATATTCTAACTTGTCTTTCTTCATTTAGAAAGTAATATCTTGTTTGATTTTCTTTTTCTATTGTATTCTAATATTTTAATTCTTAGCTTCTATGAACTACTTCTCACAGTTCATACTTTTGCTTGCAATAGTAGATGCTGCTGATCTTGCAATTGTTCTGTAACATGTTCAGTCACCTTAAAGGAGTATGGCTGAGACCTCAAAGCTTATTTATAAAGCAAAAAAAAAAAAAAAAAAAAGGCCAGAGGAACCAGAGGAACCTGGCATCGGGATGGTGAAAGGCTAACGCTACTACTCACTTCCTCAAAGCCATGTAAAAAGGGTTTATACAAACAATGAAAACCACCCTTATTCTCTACTTCCTTTTACCTGTAAGCTCAGGCCCAGCCCAGAACGTCAGCATTTTTGGTAACAAGAGAAAAACACAGATCCGATTAATATAGGGAATTTGAGTTCCTAATCAGAGTCTCAAATGCAGGAGACTGAGGCCACTACAAATTTACTAA
Source organism: Struthio camelus (assembly GCF_040807025.1). Classification (NCBI taxonomy): domain Eukaryota; kingdom Metazoa; phylum Chordata; class Aves; order Struthioniformes; family Struthionidae; genus Struthio; species Struthio camelus. The sequence goes on from NC_090964.1 coordinate 11,288,519, forward strand.
GTGGATATTTATTTAGTAATAGGTAATTTACGAATATTTTTGGCTCCTCGATCTGCATTTCTCGAATTAATAAGGTTGTGGGCTGGGTCACTGGAAATAAAAGGGAAAGTTCCTACTGCAAGATATTCTGAAAGAGAGTATGACCTTGAAGACAATTTATTTCAAGGGGAAAGCACCGTAAGACATTTTATAGAGTGCTCAGAAAAATCAGACCCTTCTCATTCCCGAAATATATTCATAACAGAAGCAAATAGTTCTCACTGCAATTCAAGGCTGTCTGAGCTTTCACCTGTAGATACACAGATAAACTTATATCATCGGCTTCCAGGTTTCTGTGGGCTGGTATGTCAGCAGCAGCTACAGTGATTTAGTGCAATAGCTCCAAATGGATTAAATCAGTCATTTGAATTTTACCCAGGCTTGTCACACAAATCTCACAAACCGCTGTCTTGCATGAAAACTTCCTTTTGACACATCTGAAGACTCATTACATAAACCAAAAATTAGGCAAATACAAGAAACAAAGATTTCTGGCATGGAACACAGAGGCAGCACAAACAGCACGTGTGACTGGAAAAACCTTACGTGCATCATGGTAGAAACTTACTATATTTTATTAAGTACACTGTGACCATTTTTGATACCTTGGCATACATCTTCCAGTGTATTTTTAAAAATGAAATCAGTTCTCATTTGTTTTCCCATGATGTGTAAACATCACAAGGAATGCTACCATAGTTTAACTTCTGTATTATTTTTATAAACATAGCACCACCAAATGCTCCCTCAGTGTTGCATGCTGCACAACCAATGGTATTTGTACTTAACAGCCTCCGCAAGGATTGGCATACTAAAAAGAAATTTGCCACAGACTTCGCTGAAGCTGCATTTCACTTTCTATCTCCAGCGATAGAGATGACTTGCGATTTTATGGTCCCCAAAGTTTAATTGTACCTTGCGTTTATTTCAATATTGCCTTTGTAAGGACATTTGATTCAACTCAGTAGAAGGGCAGTTATCATTTCTTTAAGAGCTAACTAAATTGACTTATAACAATAATGCATCTGATGCACGCACTTCTTCCCTCTCCGTTGGTAGGATTTAGACATAGAAATGCATCTACCTCAAATTGTTTAGCACTTATAGTGATGGTATGACATTTTCTGTGAATTACATTTACTCTTTGGTCCACAAGTGGCTACTTGGGTCACCCAAGCCACATGACACCGCTCTTGGTCCCCACCTATGTATTCAGCAGCTATCCATCAAAAAATTTTGGATTTAAATGCTTCCAGAAAATATATTTTTAGCTTCACTTTTTGAAGTGATTGAGCATGAAATAAAGATTTGCTTTACAGAAAAATTCCTGCTCACAGAAGTCTTGCAAGAACTACCTAAGTAAGTCAAGCATTTTTAAAACTTTTTTTCATAGACCTGATTTTTTTTCCCTCTACTATTTACTCAACTTTTCATTTCTCTGATAAATCTCCAAAAAGGAATTCCATTCTGCTCATTCCACATTTAGCACACTTTCACATTCATAGCAGGTCACTGTAGTACCAACTAGCTTTAAGAAAGACACCAGAGCATTCTAGGACTTGTTTCCTCCAGCTTCCTTGCCGGGAATAGCCACATAAGGAGACTGCTCAGGGCAACACCCGATTTCCATCTTCCACAAAGAAATGCAGCAGCCTATTTCTGGGCACCAAGATCCCTAGGAGCATAGTAGGAACTAACAGCCAGCCCTCCCTAACTTTCTGTAGTGACTGGTAAGACAGGAAGAAGCAGCAGACTTAGAACAACAGCTGTATAAGTTTAAGCACACTGCAAATCTGTTCCTTACTCAAATGTTATCCATACCCAGAACCTCTTTAAGCTGATCTGTGCACCACTGCACTCAGGCTATCTGCCTTAGCAGGAGACAAGGGTGATAAAGCTTGGCTGAGTACAATTAAGAGGCTACTATAATCACTCTACAATACACATGCAGGCTAGCTCCACTCACATACCACTGTATCCCAGGCTTTTCTCCTGATTCCTGTCATGCATCCCAAAAGGACTAAGAAGAGTTAACCACAGCTCACAGAACCACTCAGCCAACTCCAGGACCAAAAATGAGAGGTGGGAAATGCAGTTGTTTTTATTCGAGTGAGGCCAACTGGCGAGAAGAAACTCAGGTGCAGAAAACTTGACTTAATTTCACAATGAAGGCAAATCCTCAAAGAAAAGCTACAGAGGTGTTAACTACTGTCATACCTTTCAGGACGTCATTCAAAGGCTCTTTGCACTTCCACGACTTTAGAACATTAGCAACACGCTATGCACACAGATCAGACAGTTGCCTATAGTGTACATACACTGGAATAATCATGTAATCTCTTTCCTTTGGTTTCTGAAGCAGATATGCCTGGACAAGATAGTGATCTCTCTACCTAAATCATAAATCCCTTATAAAATATGTCTGAAATGAATAAATTGTGAAGGTAAGAAGGAAAAACATAAATATCCTCATTAACTCATGCACATCCTCATTAACTCATGCATACATACACTAAACTTTATATAACATACACAGTAGTTGGAAAGATGCCTGCAGACGTAATTACATTTCTGTGTGAAGAGAATTTATGCTCTCGTCTCTGCTTTCCCCATTCATTTTAGTAATTACATGGAGAGAAGCAGCTAACATGCTTGTAATTAAAACCAGCAGTGAAGGATTCTAGGTGTTCTGATACAAGAGAACTGACAGGGAAAGCAAACTGAGCTAGCACAAGGGGATTACTGCAGCAGTATAAAACAACTTGGGCCTGGTAAAAGCCTGTGCCAAAGTACACACGTGGTGCTATACGGGTGCAGGCAGTGGGAATAAAAGTCCAGGTCAGAAATACTCTCTAAATACAGTGTTTCCTGAAAAATATTTGTTTGCAAGACCTAGGACTGCTTTTTTTTTGCAGCTGGAGACTTCTGATTTCTGTCTACTTAAACTCATGGAGAGCAGCCGCTTGGCACAATCTACATTGCTTCATTTTCTATCCATTTCATTTGGCATCTTACTGGCAAAGGCTGTGACAGTTATTTCAGTTTAGTGGGTGGAGCTGCTATGCAAACTCCAGCTCTCATTTTTATGATGAATATTCATGACTCAAGCAATCTGTACTAGGCAGACTTTGTTGCCCTGTCTTTCTCACCCCTAATATCCAAGTAATAGCTGTGCAGCATGTTTTATTTGACGTGCAAATACCTTTCTGTTTCATTTTAACATTCAAACTGGACCATGCCTGGGCCTAAGCTGGAAGGTCTGCATGGACTGAACTAAAATAAGGTACACTTGCACATCAGTGCAGCACTGGAAGGTTTTGGGGTGCGTATAGGTGTGCGATGGGTTTTCTACAGATTCTTCTGAACTAAGAAAAGCCTACCTCATTGCTGACAGCTACAGGCCTGGCCCTCATGATCCATACGTGGCACCAAGGCAACTGTAAGGCCACATATGGATCACACTAGTGCATGGAGATCAGAACCCATGGCTGTTTTCACCTGCTGGAAGTACCTTGTTGACCAGGATGCCCTTCACCTGAGTCCTCTTGAGGACCGGGAACACAAACCCTTTTAAAGGAATTCTTTTAGTTGCCATCCATAGCCTGGCAATCTTTTCTGTTTGCTCCATATGGTTTGTTGTATCCAGTAGGTTTCAGCCTGTTCACTGACTGTGGAATGTTGTAGCGTGACCTGTCTCCTTCTCCGAGCTCTGGGCTGGCTGGTGCATGGGCAAAGCCTCAACTGCTCTGAGGAAAGAGTAAGCAGTATGTTGTTATTTCTATTAGAAGTCACCTTTGATGATCACTCTTACATTCTATTGCTGTCTTGCAAAAAAGTCTGAGTAAGTGCCACAGCAGACTTAGGTAATTAAAACTGCTAATGATCCATTTGCCTATGTTTTTAAACATGAGTTCTCAAAAATAGATTTCTATGGATACAGAGCTGTATCATGTTGGTGAAGTATGAGACTTCACTCTGCACAAGCTAAAAACAGTTCACCTCAAAAATCACAGCACAAGTGGGAGAGAACTCCCTGTGGCCAGAGCATACCAATACCGCTGCAAAGACGCACAAATGAGTGTGTGCCCTACTGAATTGCTGAACAACATCTTGGCAGTGGGCAACCTGGACTGGAGCTCATTCCTTAGTGGTAATGCATGCTGCATACATTCTATACAGATTACATAGATTAAGTAATAATTAGGCACAATGAATATATTTTAGCTGGAGAAGCAGCTCTGACATGTCCTCAGATGGATTTAGTAAAAGGTCAAGTGGACAGAAAATGTCCCACATTCTTTAAATCATTCCAGCACTTTGGAGCTTTTTTTTAATAGCAGATAGGCCAGGAATCACTGTTTCCGGCATCAGCCTTCTCACAGTAGTGGTTCAGAGCTGCCAAAAGGGTCACATATGAACACCTTGCAACAAGAGCAAGGATCCAGCCCAACTTCCTGGTCCAGCTCATCCTCGGCTCATGTTCTTTACTCTCTCATCTGCCTTCTTACCTTTTCTTGCAAAACTAAGTAATGTAATGTTGGTGGGAACTAAAGAAAATATTTTGTGGCAAGCAAGCATGAGGAGCAGACTAAGGCCTGATGATACAGTCACAGACATCCAAGACGCTTGCCTTTGCAAGACTCAGCATTGTAGGCTATGCTGTATGAGGTCCAGTGCCCTTTCCCAGCTTTCTCCTTGTTAGTTCTGCAAGTTCAGACTAAATATTCCAAACAACACTTGCTATCTGGATACAGAGTAGGGCGCTGCTGAAGTGACCCTGGTGCAGAGGCACCCAACAATTATTCCTTAGAGACCAACTAAAGATGTGCATTAGCAGGCCCAGGCAGACGACAGGAACAAACTGAAAGTAGGGTAAGAATAAGGGAATTCCTGCAGCTGTAGCAGATACAGAAAACCCATAGAAAGGCCTATATACAACAGAGAGAGATAGCAAAAGGTGAGATAATATGTGCTTTAGCAAATGTGGCTGCGCAGGAACTAATTGGCTTCTTTTACTGGTTTTGTGGCTTGTTTGCCTCTAGTTCTTTCACCAAAATACATAATTGGCAGTTCAATTAAAAAGACAAGAAAAGCACGTAATATGGCACAGCTTCAGGGACTTCTAGCCTGTGCATTAACAAGGTCAGGGAGCATATTTACTGCACTATTCAATACAAAAATATAGAGGGAAAACTATCCCACACACAGCACACATCATACACAGCACAGTGTCTCCCTACACACTCAGACTTTCTTGGATGCCCAGGCTCCATCAGCAGCAGGCCACTGCATATCTATTTATTTACCTACTTGCAAATTCACAGTCGGGAAAGAAGGGTGCACAGGGAGATTATAGAGCAGTTCCAGCGTTCTGACTTATGCTTTGCCCAAAGAGCCCTGAAAATATTCCCCAAGGAAAGAATAAAAAGTTGCCCTTTTAAGCGCTCTACCCGGAACAGGGCAAACGTCTTCGATGACATGACTGGGAGAATAAGCAGCCTCTAGGAAGCACGGCTTTGTATGCTCATGAGTCAGACTCACAGTATCCTAAATAAAGAACACACATTTTTCACTGGTTTCTCTCCTGTAGTTCAGTCTACTTCTACAGTAATTTTCTTCATTTGCTGCTAAACAAGTAACAATATTTACATATGGCCCAAAGGGGTATTTTTTTCAGGAACATTTGTAAAAATGGCTGTAGTGAGTGCTCACTGTCTCAAACGCTTCCTCATTCTGCCTACAATATGGAAAGACACGGTGAAAAAGCAGTGTGCAGGAGCAGCAACTGGCCGTGCTGCACCGTCAGCCCGTAGCAGGCAGGCCTGTCCCGCAGCAGAGCGGCGCCGCAGCCTTCCCAGCCTCGCCTCAGCCCGTGCAGGACAGCGCTCTGCGAGGGGTGCTCCTCCCGCCTGCTGCCCACGGCGCTCTGCAGCAGCAGCTCCCTTTTCTGCTTATCTTCAGTCACGAACTTCTGTTTAAGCGTTATTAAAGCCTTTTTGTTCCTGCATGAACCTATCACTGGTGACCAGTGGCTTTTTGCAGTTCCTTTATCCCTGCCAAAGGCCAAGACAATCCATCCTATGGCACTTTCCTTCTCAGCCCTGATGCTGCAGAAAACGGAGGGAGCAGCGGATGGCTCGTCCTAACACTCCACGAGCCTCATCGCTCTTCTGCTCTGCCGCTACGCAAAGCCATCGAAGAGGGGCTGCGAGGAAAAGGCAGAGCTCCAGAGGTGCGGGAGGCCCCAGCAGCAGAGCCGTCCTGGCAGGGTTTGATCTGCCTGCCATACTTGCAACCCGACCTCGCGCTGGCAAGGCCAGCCCAGACAGTCCACGCTGCACTGCGCTCAGGTGCTACTGCACTGCCCGGCCCGGGAGGTGGCCCTGAACGAGCACCGCTCTGAGAGCGCCGCTCTCCTCCATCACCGTTTCCCTTCACTGCGTCTGTCCTAGGCTTCCCTTGGACAAAACTGCTGAGGGAGGCATGCTCCCTCCCAGCTCTCTGGCCAGATTCACTGGCCTCCAAGGATGAAAGGTCAGGACACAACTCACTGTTACTACCTTGCCTCTGAGCGGAAAGACTGCATTTTTTCCTGCAGCAGAAATCTGGCTGCACGGAGTGCTAATTTCTCTGGCTAACACAGAAGTCAGGCTGCTACAAGCATTGTTTTGGCCGCCTGCCACTGTGGAGTGTGAAAGAGTGACTGAAACAAGCAGCATATAAGTCAAGTGTGAGAAACATGGGGCAGAGATAAATCCTGCTTGTGTCACAGGCCAGTATATGGACACTAGGACAATACACAAATCTTGAAATGAAATGCTATGGCTGACAGGAAGGATGTGCCTTGGGACTTCCCAGGCACGTGGATCCTGCAGACTCAGTAGAGGCAAAAGACAGATGCAGTTCTGTACATGAAATGCTGCTTTTAGTACTGAGAAAGGTGAGGACATGGGGGGGGGGGACCTTGTGATTTTATAATTAAGGGTGAAGATAGGCAGTAGGGAATTAAGGAGTTTGGTTTGAAATATGGTGTTTATGGTAATAGGAAGGTGCTCTCTGGGCTTTCTTTGCCAAACAGAAATTTAAACCAGAAATTTGAGGGTTTTTTTCTCCAGCATTGCAGGAAGAAAGCTTTCATTCACTTTTAACCTCCCTCCAACCATTCTGTAGTATAATCTACCGGACTATGCTGCTGAATCTTCCATTTGTAAGGATTCTCCACCCAACTAAAGACTAGTGCTGAGTGGATAGCACAAAATTATTTGTCCGCTATTTGCCTGAATGTAAAGATCAGTTTCATGGTAAGATTAGGTCTGTAGTTTTTAAGGGCATTTGCTTTCTGTAGATATCTGAGAGCCAAGATCTGCAAAAATAGGTTTTCATAGATTTTAAATGGGAATGCATGTGTATGAGAATTAATTCATATATTGTCACCAAGTCTTGAACTGAGTATTTGGGAAAGATTTGGCACTTGCACTTCATGATACATTGCTGACTTGCATACCTCTGTCCAGTCATGAAACAGAAACACTTAACAACACTTAGGTAAGTAATCAATACAAAGTAATTTTCAAAAGTTCACATAAAAATTCACCACTAAGGATTCACAAATTGTTTTTCCAATGCAGAAATATCAAGTGGGAATCTCATGAATAAATCTAAATAATTAAGGCATTTGAAATCTTACATTTAATTGGCAATAATCTTAGAGGGAAGGAAAATTTGGCAAAAAGTGAAGAGCAGCGATTACTTGTTTTGGTGCAGCGAAAACACAAGTCTGCATCACTGTGACTGCAGCCTTCCCCACACCATTTCGGATTGGCGGCTGCTCTGTGCACACTCATTCGTACACATAGAGGCAGGCATCAACATTTTTTAAAACTCATTAATTTTCCAGTGTCAGCAGGCAGCTTTTCAGCAGATTCCCTGATAGCATGATGGAAAATGCAAGCTCTGAACCAACTGAATTTGCTGTGCGCCCAGTACTAGCTGCCAATACCCGCCTTCCCCAGAGCTGGCAGGGTCCTGCGCACTCGCTGGCCGTCTCCCCTGCTCCTCACCCGCCACTCGCTGTCCCGCTGGTGCAGGACACGGGGAGCAGCGGCTGGTGCCCTGCCACTCTTGCTTGTGCCCTGCCTGCCGGGCTGCGTGCTCGAAGCGTTCCTGCTGGACTGCGGCACTGCAGGGGACACTGCTGCCAGCATGCTGGAGGGAGGGAAGGAGGCCTGGAGATGGGGGCTGCCATGGGGCTGCCGCGGCTGCGGAGCAAGGCTGGCTGGAGGCCAGCGCAGAGGCTGTGGGTTAATGGCATGGGGTGAGGGGCTGAACAAGCAGCAAACGTCCATGGAACAAGCGGAAAACTTCTCACAGCGAGCGACGCATCTCCTCAGGGTGGCTTGAGAGGCATGCTGGAAAAAGCCACAGCATTACCAGCCCTCGTCTGTGCACGCGTGGGCTCTGCAGGACCAGCTGTGAGCTTTCGGAGGACGGACAAAGGTGCTCAGCTCCTGTAACAGCCAGGCCTTGTAATTTTAATTTCTGATACTTTCTTGGGTAGCAGGTGCTCTGCCTCCACTGACTAGCGATGGAGCATTGCATCAAATGGGCTCCAGGCTTCCCACAGCTCACAACTTATAAACTTCTGCTGTATTATGACAACGTAGTTGCTGTTGAAAGAAAAATAATGTAGAAGCAGAGGACAGAGAAGAGCTCTGCCCAAGGCAGCATGAAAATAAGCAACTGCAGGTCTCTGTGATGAGTTTCTCCAGGGTGCCCTGCCCCTTGCCGGAAACACATCAAAGGGAGACCGGGAAACCAGTGCACAGCGGTGAGCCTGCTGGAGCCCGCTTGCTCAGCAGAGACAAAACTAATTAAGAGGGAGGGAGGAAAAGAACCAACACGAGTCTGATTCTGGCAGGTAGTGAAGCATGGACAAACAGCAAATGCTACTTCAGGAGTTTCCCCTCTCTATTTGCACCTGCCAGCATGGAAGAGGAGCACAATTCAGATTTGAAAGACTAACCCATGTGGATACCTTGGCCACATCACGCAAGGCCACATCAACCACTGTTCCCTGGAGGCTTACAAAAACTAAAAGTAGGTCCACAAAACCTTAGGCCCATGTGGTCTGCCCTGCAATAGAGGCTATAACGAAAACACATAGCTACGCTGCTTATTGCCCTTACAGAAATCAAAGTAAGGCTGAGGCATCACACACAGTCAGAGAAGCCACAAATAGTGACCTTTTTCCCTGGTATCAGAGAACATCTTGTCAGAACAAGACAAACAAAACTAACAGATCATTCAGGAAAAGTTAATTCTATTTTATTTTATTTGACATAGTAAGAAAGATCACTTATTAATTAATTAATTAATATTGCTCTTCTCAACGCTGGACATCACAGAGTTCGGAACAATGGGACCCACACTAGCAGGAGGAAATGAAATATCAAATGGAAAACTCTCAAAACATGGGATTTCCAGGCATTCAGGTGCTATGGTAAGAAGTCGTCCCCCCCCCCGGAAATGCTCACAAACTAATTAGATTAAAGATGTAAAGCCATCAGTCAAGGGGCATCATCACTCTACTATTTTTCCTTCCTCATAATTGAAAAAGGAGACGAGGCATCTGAGCCCAGCAGGGGACTAATAATTTTTAAATAAAAGATAAATATGTCACGGTCTCATAAATAGAAAGGAGAGCATGGCACTATAAATAAGCTTTAATATTTGCTTTATTTTAAAGTTTATCTGTTGAGCTCCTGCCTTTTGCAGAATGCTCCTATTACTCTTATATATCAGGGTGCATTAAAAAATTCCACTGGAAAAGGGACTTGCTTTATGTCCCAAAGAACTCCTGAATCGCTGTTTACAAAGTATCTGCTGCAGCCCCAGGGCCCAGCTCCATTGAGATGATCCCACACGAACATTGAGCAAACAGCCATTGCACTGCATCAGGGTTGTGAGCAGTCTGTTGGACACATGACAGGTACATGAGCTGTGCATGTTCCTTTTTTTCCTACTCAGGGGTACTACCTGCTTAGCCCTCAAATCTATACAGTACAGTAACTCTGAAGGGCTCCCATGGTACCTTCTAAACTTCCAGCAGAAGATGTGTGAACACAACAGCTGGCAGTCCTTCACTCCCAGACACAAAAATGCAGAGCCCAAGAAACTGGTCCATAGTGCTATGCTTTCTAGGGGTAGACCAAAGTCTATCAGGCTGCCATCGGCCCAGCAGTTAACCAAAGTAATGCTTGCCACATCTAGAGCGTAAAAGGTGCATGTTTCCCTTTGTTCAAGTCAAATAGAATCATATATCAGTGACATACATTAATAACTGATAAATGCACTGGATATTTTATGAGCTAATAGTATCAAACTAATTAGGTGTTGGTTTGCCAGGAATAAAGGCGAGGTTTAAAAATCCAAGATGGCCTGATTACCACTGAGTAAGACATTCTTGCTCATCCTGCACACAGGCTAAAAGCATAGGTGACTGAGACAAATCACCAGGCTGGAAGCCAAACTTATTTCATCCACTAAATTTGCAATGAAAATTCTAATGAAGACATCCTGACAAGTTAAAACACTGCTACTCTGGCCAGAGGTCTCTAGCCAGCTGATTCTGAGGTAAATCTGGAAGCATTAACTTGCTGAAGGGTCACACAGAGCACACGGTACTGCTAAAGCTATCGTTGCAAAACTGTCAGAGTGCCATGAAAACTTGGCAGCCCAGGTGCAAAAAAATCACCTGCCATCCTTACTGTAATGGAACTGAAGGAAGTGCTTAGAAAACACATGTACCTGCCCCGTTCAGGCAGAGAAGGATTTACAAAGTTTATCTATATGCCTCAAACACTGCAGGTGCTAACCTTTCTTCTGTGTGAGAGAGTTGGTGTTAAATAGGGTCAGAACCATACTTGCTCTGGGGAGCAGACTCACTTTGAAGACAGCCTGGTTACCTCGTTTTTCTTCCTACACCACAGCTTTCAGATTACAGCTAAAACTTGAAGGGAGTTGTTCCCACAAGCTCTTCAGTCCAATGTCTCCACCCGAAAGGCTTGGATAAATAGCAGAGGCTCTGGCTATGAATCAGATGGAAAAGATTCCACCCTCTTTGCTAGGTCTGAGTTCAAAGGCACCCATGGCTGAACAGCTAAATCAAGATCACTATCTCCATGTGAGGGAGAAGGGAGCATTCAGTAATGAACTGCTCACCCTTACATGCTCCCCTGCAGAGGTACGGGAGCAGGTCGTAGGTGGAGTCCAGTTGAGTAAGTCCTTGCACATAACACTGAGGCAAGTGGGGAAGTCTGGCTGCTTTGAGAGACCTTCTCTCCTCTACTTCCTTTCTGTTCTTCCCCAGCTGCAGTCTTGGACCTGGTCTTTCAAAATCTGTGCTCAGCCTCCCTGCCAGAGGAAGATCAAAGATGCAGCAGACCATATCACAGAGTGGAGAGCTCAGCCTAAAGCACTCAGCTCCATGACAGACCTGCTCCTCCTTGTATATGCTAAGACCAGGAACAGCCTGTCATCACAGTCTGCATGATCCATCCCCCATATGTGTCAGGACTCAGTTTTGTTACACGACATTGTGCACCAACACATAGGTTACATCTACACAGCTACTGGCACTACGGCAGCTACACTCAAGCAAATTCAAGTATATCTACCCATGCTGCAGCCACATTCGGCTGCATTACACAAACGCAGAGAGCATGATGAGCTTACACCTAAGTGGACAGATGTCAGGGATAAAAGAGGAAGCAAAAAGGAAAGGATGTGTCAGCATTAGCAAGCAAGCAAGCAGCTCGGTGTCAGAGCTGGGCTGAGAACACAGGTGCCTCTGAAGACCTACTGCTCAGTGACAACTGCGCTAGCCTGTGCAACCCCGGCAGGCTCCAGCACCCCATCCTACATTCTCTGGTATATGCAGGCAAAGTGCTAACTCCTCACCAACAAGGGCACCTCACCTGTGCTTGATGCTGGAGCACAGCCTGAGCCCACAGCTAGGGTGTGCCTGTACCTCCTTCTGTGAAGCTGCCTAGTTTATTATCTGTAAGAGCAGCACACCTGGGAAGATGAGCCAAGTAAGTATTAGATATAATCAGATACTTTCTGTCTTCAGCTGCCACCCATGTGCACACCTTCCGTACAAGCTGTGGAGTGAACCTGTTAATGCTTCTATTAATAACGAGCACTGTAAGTAGGTGAACTGGATGAACTTGTGTGAAAGTAAAACCTCAGAGGTAGCTCAGTTGCTCCGTTCAAAGCACACAGATAACTATCCCAGGCTGCAGGCAACTCTCCCCCTCCCCCTTTCCCACCTCCTCCTCTGGGACGTCTCCAGGCATGTCCAGGGTGGTGCAGCCGGGCAAACAGATCTTTAGTCAGTGATACATATATTAAAAAAAAATAAAAAAGTCACAAAGCCACCAATGACCCTGGGAAACTCTGGGTACCAGACCTCCTCTGAGGACTCTCCTTCGTGTTCATCTTCACAATATATGACACTGTATACACACAAAAGTACAACTGTTTGTTCTTTAGAGGGTTGCGTCCCCCTGCTTCTCATCTGCACTTTCAAGTCCCAGCCTATCTGTAGTATCACAACCAGCCAGTACAGCAGCGATGGGGATAGCACACAGAGGGGACCGGCATCAGCCAAGCAGGGAGCAGCAGGGATGGAGAGCAACGTCTAAGACATAAGTAGCCTATTTGCTGGCAAAGCTAGTAACTGATCACAAGAGAAGGACACTGGAGCACCTTGCAAGGTGTCCACCATTCTCCTGGGCCCTTTCGATTCCGAGGCAAAGCCCGACTTTTGGGTCATTGCACTGAAGAGCAAGGAACAGACTCTGGGGTGTGGATTCATCAGTGGACTCATTCAGTGTGTGCCAGTCACAGGCAGCTCTCACGGAGATCTATCCAACTGTTAAGAGTCACACATGGGCTGGCAACCAGAAGGCTGGCTGATGGGAGGGTCTCCAACAGCCGTTTTTATACTGTCAACAAGAACTGCAACATGCAGCCGTGGGCGCTCCGACTACCAAGGAGCCACAGGCTTAGCCTTACTGTCATCAATAGGGCAATGCCAGAGAGGCAAAGAGAGGTGGCCACAGGACCATGAGGGTGGGGGAAGAATAGTCTACTCAGCAGGATTTCAGATAGTTTGAGTCCCTGCTACGTTTCTGAAATGCACACCCTTGGCTTGCCTCTCCCTTCATCGCTGGATCTAAGGACAGGACCCAAAGAGAGAGCTGAAGAAAAAAGAAGTAAAACATCTCAATGCCAAAGAATAGGCTGAGCTAACAATATTAATCAACACTGCCTTTTCTGGTCCCCATCAGAGCAGAGAAACAGGTCTGATGGCCCCAGAAACTCTTTCTAGTCCAACGTTTCTACAAAACAGATTTGTCCTTAATTCCTCCCTTTGCGGATGGACACTGCAAGCAGCTGATATAAACACATCCACGGTTCTGCAGAGACACAGAGAAGGGGCAGACAGCAAATCCCTCCCCACACAGCACGAAAGCTGCGGGTAAAGGCAGGGCTGTCCGAAGGAAACGTGGCATAACCTCTAGTTCTGCAAAGAACAGTTATGCTGAGGCATCTGAGCTGAAACTCCCCTTCACAAAGACCCTGCAAACAGCCTCTTATGCACGGACAACTCAAGTGTTTGAAACTCAGAAGAAGCAACAGGATTCTTTTTTTGTCCAGTAGTATTCAGAAAAACTTTTTATGCATCTTGTTTCTTGGGTGATGTGTCACAAATCTAACACAGTGCAAAGCTGTGTAATAGCCGAGAATTTAACTGCAAATGACTGACAGGAACTGGTCAAACATAATACTTGGAACGTGTCATAAAATGAAAAAAGGTTTCAGAACCAGATGACGTTATTTAGTCCTTGTTGAACATAAATGAGCGTTCTCTTTCCTCTTCCCTCTCCTCTAGCAGGGATTAAAGTCTTCTTACAGATTTCCTCTCAAGTCCTCTTGAAATGCAGATGCTACACCAATGTCTCTGATTGAGATTCTTATGTCAAGTATGTTTAAAAGGACAAACATTATATGTGGTGTACATGAAGCAATTTCATAACATAGCTCTATTAATAATATCAGTGACAGTAATTCCTTCAAAATTATGAGAATATTTTTCTTCTCAAGTAGGAGAAGACAAAAACTGTCACAACACTGGATGCTGACGGTGGGACATTTAAATGGTAAGGACAAACGGTGCATCCTCAGACCTACTGTTCTATTAAAAAGTGTTTTCATTCTCAGAATGAGGTTACACATTAAAAATCCAAAATTACCTGATAATAAATTATGTTGTTTAAAGACAAATAGTGCACCTTTTGCAAACTATGAGGGGAAGTAAGGCCAGACAGGCAGACCCCTACTGAGTGCTTCTCTGGCTCTGTGCCGTTCCCTGACTGATAGCTGATAATTATCTTTGATTTAATGTCACTTAATGTTCTCTTCCCCCCCCACCCCAAGCCACCTTGGTTACTCCCTTCCTGTGGTCACATATACTGCGAAAAGGAGGGGTTTGCAGCAAGAAAAAGCAAAAAGGAATATACTACTTTAGTAATCTACAGTGAAAAATGCCGATTTTATTTTTTCCTTAAAAACTTTAAACACAAAAGAATCCTGCTAGCTAAGAAAACTATAATTAAAGCTTTAAACTTCAGAGAAGACAGGAATGTAAAACATGGGCAAATGACTAGGCCTGGACAGAAATCAATTTAGGCTTTTTTTTTTTTAATCTGCAAGAGCAGCAGAACTGAGCATTCCCGATGATATATTCTGGAATCTGGATGCCCTTTGAACAGTCTTTCCAGATGACAACAGGTGGATCTGTGCTGAACATAATGGCTGCTTAGGGGCAGGATTATCATTAGTCCCTCCTGGTAAATTAATGGCAGTGAGAGCAAGGAAACAGGAATCCTAGCCATAGCAGACTGTAGAAATTAGTGGCTGGAGAAAAAAGTTGAGAAAGCAGAACTAACATCTACTCTCGGCTCTTTCTGATTTGCTTATTTAGACAAGTATCGCTCTGTGCCTTCAGATTCCCTGCACATGAAGTGTGGCTAATGAAGAGTATTCCTACGCCCTAATCACTGCCATCTCTATTCCAGGAATGGAGAAGGCGTCTCCTGAGGCCCTCTTGGTTAGGCTCTTCCTCACCTCATCCTCCAGAAAAGCCTTTTCAACACAGTGAGCACGTTCTCAAGGGTAGCTGCTCCACCCAAGAACAGAAAAGCACTTCGTAGACGACAGGTAACTCAAGCACCTGTCTGAGATAGCACAGCCATTCTCCAGACAGGACTGAGCCCCACTGTGCTTTGAGGCCGGGAGCCCTGGCTCAGGAGACAGCTGGGACATAAAACCCAGGCCTTGATGCACAGGCTGGCTCCATATCCAGAGAAGCACCTTCCCCTTCTCTGCCCTCTTATTTAAATCACATTTACTGATAAGAGTGCAGGCAAAGCAGTGCTTATCTCAACAAAGTATCTGTGTTGAAGATATTTCAGGTGCACAGCCACTGGGGCATCTGCCTGGTGTTCTCCATCCTACTTCCCGCTTTCTCCTTTCATCCTCTCATGCCTTTTCTGTCAAGTTCCCTTGGTGAGCACACTAAAGGGAAAGGTATAAAATCTGAAGTGCTGGGTGGGGCGCCGCAGCCAGCCCAGCCTTGTCCTAATAAAGCCCTCAGTTATGCAATGCCTTTCCTTCGTTGGGCAGCTTAGACCTCTTCAGCGCGTTTTCAAGGCAGTGAGAAAAGCAAAGGGTTTTTCTACTATTTTCTCAGCGTGTGGGCTACAAGCACAGACTCCCATTCCCCTTTCAGATTTTTCCCATTTCTCTGGAGTTCAGGTCTCCCCTCTCCACCTTCTGTTTTCTCTAATGAGAGGTGCATTTTTAAGCTCATTTTTCCTATGCTGAAAATCAAGAAAAGCTTCGCCTATCTGCTTCTCTTCTGACTCACAAACTGAAAGCAACCACCAGGTCACCTCTGACTGCTATAACTTGGCATCTGTTAGTGTCTCCCAGGCCCTGAGCTCCCCAGTCCCTATCTAGGAATGTGACAGCCTCTTCTGGGCAGGCTTTTTGCTCTGATTTTGTTTTTTTACTTTCTGGCTTGCATTCTAGAAAATGCAGGTGTCTCACAACAAACACTCCAATTAGCCATTTGGGTGCTGGAAAATAATTTTGATGTGTTACTTAGTTGTTCTTGCCGTTGCTTCTGTGCAGAAAAAAAAAATCCTAATTCACGGAATTTTTAGCATGCAGATGGATTCTGCTGAGGTTCTCAGAGTGGGGTTATTATTTTGAATAATTCTCAATATGGAATAAGTCGTCGTTTGTTTCAGCTTAACATTCATATGGCAAAGAGTCTTTTAGATTCTGGAGCTTTCTGTCTTTCATTTCAGGTACAAATTTCAATAGCTTTTAAATCAGCTAGCAGCCTAAAGCCTGTTTCAAAAGGGATTTTGCAGTCCACAGGAAGAATTTCTGAAAGCACCTGTGCAAGGTAAAGGTCAAATTCTCATTACATTTCAGTGGGTCTTGGAGCACTGGGTCACTTAGTGGGCTTCCTACATACTATTCCAAAGTCACTGAGGAGAAATAACGACATCTTAGGACAACACAATAAATACTGCTATTACTGCAATTTAGACATACGTATTGGGGTAATCAGAGAGAAGAGGGCATAATTTATATAAATGTATCTTAAAAATAAATTCAGGAACTCTCTGAGGCTACCAAGAAAATTTATGTAAAACCAGAGCTGTGCTCCCACTGAGAAAGAGGACAAATCAAGGTACCATTCAGAGAAGTTATATGCTATGAACTGCACTGGGAAAGGAAGGCAGGAGATACCAGCATAAAGCCATGTAGCGGGATCCCTCAATACTGCTACAGAACAAACTGTAATTTGATTTGTCCCTTAGACAGTGTCCAGATCTCCTCCTCTTTCCTTTCCCAGTCCCCTAATCTTGCCTAACAACAGGCTCACTTGGAGAAATGTTTGTTATTGCAATGAAGATGCAGAGCTCTTCCACTGTCAGATGACAGTGGGGTAAGGTTCTTGGCATAGGATTCTTTCTTCCTAGGCCTCCAATATAAGCCACCATCACAGGTGGGCTTGATGGACCCTTGTTCTGTTGCAGTATTAGAATTTCCATGATTTTAAGTAAGGCTTCAGCCGACAATCACCAGCCTATAACAAGATCTCCTGGGCCAGGAAGTCCAAAAATATGGTTCAGAAACCACAAATATCTGCTGCCTTATGACTGACAGCCTTAAGCCATTGACCTTGAGATAGGGGGAAAAAAGGCTTCTTCCAGTAACTTGGCTCACTGGAAACCTTCATGCAAATAAGGGTTTCATACCTTTGTCTACCCTGTGGATACTCTGGGTTCTCATACACCCCTCTGAACGGACAGCTGGCCGTGGCACTCACTGTGCTTTCTCCGCCTATACCAACCTCCTTAAAATAATGTTACCTTTCAGTACAGCATTTAGCATTCCCCTCATATTTGTGTATTAAGAAAACAGAGCTTCTGCCTTCTTTTCCAGTGTTTTCCGAACCTCACCATTACACCCCAACTGGGTTGCCCAATGCCAAAGTCCACACGGTGCCATGCTATGGCCCCTTTACCTCTCATGTTATTGCAAAAATTGTCCAGAAAAAAGTAGTTTTGTGGCTGTGCCTCAAAAAAGAGTGAAAAGAATGCTTCATTCTTCCTTTGCATGAGGATACGTATTCACTGATGGCAACTTTTACAAACACGTCATGTATTCCACCTAAAGGTGCTATGTGCTTAGAAAGAGCCAAATATATTAGCATTCTTCAACTGTAACTTTTGAAGTCAGCATTTGACTATTTTTGCATTTCTTCCAGGTTGTAGTTAGACAACTCCTAAATCTATGGGGAAAGCAAAGACTATAAAATGCCAGAGCTTCACTCTGCTGAAATAACATTAGAGAAATATCAAGTCCTTTATGATGTCATGAGGGATTCCTTAATGTGACTATAGCCTCCTAATGACATCATAAAAAACAACGGCAACATCAGAAAACAGCCAAGGGTCATCAATCAGCCCATCCTCCCTCCTACTCACCAGGGGAGGCAGCCCGACTTGCTCCTATCTGATTTTTATGAGCAATGCTGGCCACTGAATAGCACACAGAGACGAGAATAATAATCATACGACTATCAGGGAGAGCGTGTCAGTCATTGCCTGAAATGTTCAGCACACCTGAGGGAAATTAGGGTGCTGCAGCCTGAACAGTCTGCAAGTTTAGCGTGTAGAGGGGATAGCATTACTCCCTTAGAGCCGTCCTGGCATTCTCTGGGCAACAGCCAACACCAGTTAGCAGTTCAGTCATTTTTTAAATGTGGGGAGAACGGAACTGAATATGAATTCTTTGGTTGCTCTCTTTATCTTCTGACCCTTAGTAAAAGCTTTTTCCATGTTGTCCAGACACCCATCTGCACATCCCATACAACAAAGACCACACTGAAAGAAGGCTTTGTGTTCTCAAACTGAAATGGGTGACAGTCCCACTGAGATGCAGTGACTGCCAAATCCACTGGAAGGAATGAAAAAAGCCTTCTCCACGTTTGAAAATGCAATGCCTCAAAGTTAAAGCCTCATTATATTCTGTTGGGAACCCTTGGAAGTTTTCCAGGGTTGCTGGACATCTTGAGGAGTACCCCAGATTCTCAGAAAAAAAATCAAATAAACGGACGGCTACCATAGTCTCTAGAAGCTTCACAATCACTCTTGGAAGGTGTTTAAAGCGCAGTTCCTGCCAGCATAGTGCTGACCAAAGAAAAAGATCTTTTTTGCTGGGTAAGAAGGAAATGGTCTGGTTCCTTACGCTGTTCCTCATGGCACTCCACATGTGCACACAGCGCGCTCCTGAGCAGGCAGGCTACAGTCAACATCCTTTGCAGTGGGCTGCAGTAAATCCTATTTAGCCATCTCCAGCATCACTACTATTAATAAATTGTAACATTTACAGGGATGGAACCAAAGAGGTAACCAAGAACAGGATCACACCGCACTCAGCACTGAACAACCAAAGCAACATTGCCTCGTTTCGTGTAAGAACTTCTAGCTGAGAGAAGGCATAGAACAGGCCAGCAGAATGGACAAGCTCGTGGAAACAAGCAGCTTAACTTTGCCATAATTCAGGTAAAGGAGAAAATCAACTCAACAAAAAAGAACAGGAAGAGCACGAGGTGACAACCACGGAACAGGGTAAGAGACGCACAAGTGAACTGAAACTGAGGATGGCTGCAAGTCCTGGCTTGGCTTATGATCTGGAGCCCCTGACTAGCACCATTCTGCAGTTCTCCCACAGAGCTAAGGAGGCAGGAGGGCAACCAGCCCTCTGTATGTGCACGTGCAGCCTGGCTCGACTGCATCTTCCCAGCTTCATGCATCAGGGATCAATGGCACGGGTGCCTTGGCACACAGAGCTTCCTTCCCTTAAACAGACTCCTGAGTCTTGTTCTCCAGTACCAAGCAGAATTGCAACTCCCACAAACAGTCTTATTCAATCCCTCCATATTTATCCATGAGGGGAAAGTATGACTTTCAGCGGGATTAGCGCCCTGTCTGTGTTCCTAGTTGGGCTAGGAAAAAATAGCCAAGGAGTTTCTCATACTCTAATACCCTTACAATCTACCCAGAAGATAACTACAAACACCAAGGATTATCCATTACTGCAGCGCATACTATTGCAGACTTTTCTCCTGTAATCTCCTCAGCAATCTATGAGACAGAAACAGACCCTAAGCCACCAAAGCCAGGCTGATTTACTTCCCTTTCCAGCACTGAAAAAGATTCAAAAGTTGCAAAAAGAGATTGGCATCACAACCCACTAATTCGTTAACAACTACTGTGTTAGATTTTCAATTCAGCTAGCTGCAATGAGAGCTGAACCCCCTGGGAAACAAGTTAGGGTAACATTTCTTGTCTTGCTGAGGGTCACACTGCTGATTTTTAATATCTCTCTGAAGCACTTCTGGATGAATTCTTGTCGTGAAATTTGTAAAGTTTTAGCAATACTTTAATATTGAGAGTATTTTCAGGTGAGAGAGAAAGCAGAAAACTAGTAAAAGCAGAGAAGTGCTTTGCTGCATCATGTGGGGACCAAAAGGCATTACAAACTCCTTTAGTTAAATGCAGTATGTTATTTCATACTTAATACCATCACGACCACATCAAACACTACTTTAACACTCACATTTCCAAATCATGAGAATAATCTTTAAAAGTCTCTGTAAGCTCATGCTAGTCAACACTGTATGGCACACACTGACATCACTCTGCCGTTCAGAGCAGATTTGAGCTAATGTGTGTCTGCTGTTAAGGGCATTCTGCAGTCCTCTTTTAAGACTTCCTGCAGGAGGAAAGATTCAGTGATGGGCCCAAGCAGGCTAGTGCCTGCACAGAAAGAGACTGTTTCAGAACGTGCACTCATCTGTTTGATTCTGTACCACTGAGACAGAAGCTGGACTGACCTTGGATAAATCTAAAGTGTAAGCTAGTGAAAAATCAACTACTTCTCACATAGTCATCTAACCCCTCTAGTTTCCACATTCTCTGCCCGTTTGGGCTGGCTTTTTATTTCCTAATACTCAGCTGCTGCTCATACTAATATCTAGAACCAACATTTTCCTTTCTTAAGTATGTGGCTTCTATTTAAAGTAAGACACCGAGCACCTTACGTTTCAGAATAGAAAACTGAAAAGATATGTAACCATTTGAAACAGTTCACCACCATGACAATACCAGTAACAGAAAACGCCAGATCAAGAGGTCATGCTAACGTCTTTCTTTATCAATCCCTGTATTTAGAGGTAATGGGAAGGGGAATTTACTACAGCCCTAAAATTAACTGAAGCTGGAGCTTGTCTCTTAGATTAACAATGCCAGTGCACGGGAGCTTTCTGTGACTCAGAATCCTCTTGGAGGCAGCCAGGGAAGAGCCATCATGGGCTTTGTGCTTCACCAGCACCACTGAGCAGCTGCAGGGAGAAGTGTATTTCCACAGAAAATGATTCCTTATTAGAAGGTTGTGTTTCGACCTTTTTTCAGGGTTCCAGTGTCTCAAACCAGTCTATGGAGGAGCACACAGCACCCTTCTCCCCCCTCCTTTTCACATCCTTCATTAGCTGCAGAGATGAGCTGCAGCTCATCAACAACAATGCAACAGCCCAAAGACAGGCCACTGTAGAGGCCAACTCAATTAAATCAGGTAGAAGTAAAAGTCATCTAATTACTGGGTGAGGGAGCAGCCCCTCCACTGCCTTTCCCTGAAGCTCAGGAGCCTCAGTTGCTGTGAGGCTGGCATCATCTTTGTGGCTTTTTGTAGTGCTCCACTGGCTACCATCTGACAAGTCTCCGCCCAGGCAAATTCTACTACGATGCCTGCTGGGCCAGTCATTTTTGCTTACCCATGGGCTGATAGATACGAGACCACCCTCCCTTTTTCACACAATCACAGAATAGGTGCGATTGGCAGGGTATTTCCACAGAAAATGATTCCTTATTAGAAGGTTGTGTTTCGACCTTTTTTCAGGGTTCCAGTGTCTCATTCCTGCTTACATGGCAGTTTCAAGTCCAAATCATTTCTTATGGTACCCATCTGCCTGCAGCTGCGGTGATTAGCCCCCAGATGCCGCTCAGGAGGCCCTGCAAGGGACAGCATTTTCTGCAGGGGGCACTGAGTGGGCAGCAAACCACACCCTCTGCTTCCTTGTTTTCAGCTCGAGCCAGGTCTCCAGTCAGAAGCTTCACAGTGCATCTCTCAGGAGGAAGTACTCTCTCAGCAGGCAGTTAAACGTGTGCTAACCACTGATTACCCTGGCCCAAAGGACTGCCTGATTCCTGACTATACACCTTGTCGCTTAATTTTCTTTATGCCTTGTCCTTAACTTTCGCTTAGTTTCACGTGACTGCCAACTCACAAAGCCTAACAAGGCCAATCGCTTTCAGTTCTGATACTGCATGAACGCTCAGAGTTTCTTTCCGTTTCTCTTTCTTTTGTCACAAGCAGCAGTCCTACGCTGAACAGTGCTCCCAGACGCACCAGCAATTTAAGGATTCCAGAGCCCATGGTCTGTGCGGATCACTTACAAGTCAGCATTAAGTACAAAGAAAAGAAGGAAGCAGTGCTGCTGGCACTGTGGATAAACAAGATATTTAGTAATTTTCATCTCAATATAGCTCTACTATTTCTAGATTATATAATTCCACTCATAAAAGAGGGTTATTTGAGCAGATTGTCACATAAAATAAATGTATTTGCTGCATATGCTAACTGCAGTAGAAAGCTGTTAAGCAAATAAGCTTGTTGCACCAAAATGTTATTCTTTTAGCAGGTGTGTTCCTTTCCCGGATCTCCAATTCAGGGGGCATGCTCTTTCAGAACGCAAGAGTGCACACTTCAGTTTAAGGCACAGAAATGTGGTCACTGAACTGACCAATTTTTTTATCATGTTGACTTTTGGTTGAATTTTAAGGACTGCGGTGCCACATGAGTGAATTGTTTTAAACAGGCTTGTTCTATAGCAAACTTTCAGTGGAAAGATTTGAAACTGTAAGTGGAGAAGCTAAATCTGATGAAAAATGTATTTTCTTAACAGATATTAGCATAAGTCATGCACTGTACTGACCAACATCCTACTCTAATATTATCTATTTACTAAGTTCTTTTTAGCACTTGCTTCAGGGTCTACATTGTATGGAAAGCACCTGTGTTGCACCATCCATAACCTAAGCATCAGTAATATTTGTTGTTACTATTTACTCTGCAATAATATCCCCTTAGCTGTAGTGTTATTCTCCGTAAACGTGAGTAAAAACACACGTATGCACATTGTCTTAATTAAGGCCTCTTAAAAAAAAGGGTGGGGGGAAATCTCAGGTTTTGATCTGTATTTCATTGTATTTCAGTTTTTGATTTTGTATTTCTGAATCAGTGAAAAAAGAAGGATGTTTTATGTACAGGTAGTATTGGTATCACGATGCCTCTAGAGTCACATATTTTAGTTTCTGTAGGTGAGGGAAGGAGGCGGCAATGAAGGAGGAGCCTAAGCAAATCTGAATACGCAAAATCTTCTGACCCTCAGTCACTTGGTCTGCTGCTTTCTTTTGTGAACTTAATTAACAGCTGGTTTTCCGCAGGCGCAGGCCAGGAGCAGCAGTGGTGGAAAGAGAGAGCAGATTGGAGGTAGACGGGTTTAAAATGGTTACAGGCATTTATTTCCCCAGAGATGTGGAGAGTATCAGCTTTTCACGTGCAAAACTAGACGCTTGTTAACAATTTAAGTCATCCATGTCCTAGCCAAGAGGCATGTTGGGGTGGCTGAGAGCAGTTTCCAAGGAAAATAGAAAGCTCCTTTAGTAACCTCTGATTTTTTTTAAAGCAGAAAGCTCATCTCTGTTAGCCTAAATTTAAAAATTCAAACTTATGCCCAAGTATTAAAAATAAAGTACAAATGTGACCAAAGACATGTCTCTGGGATTCTTCACAGATTCAGAGGAAAACACAGGTGTCTTTGTGCGCCACGCATCCAGACACGTCAGAAATTACCTGGCATTAATAACTGCCAAAGGTTTTTCGATCCACATTCACAAAGGTTTTGTTCTCTCTGTTATTTGAGCAAAATTCTACAAATTTTGTTTTTAGATAAACTTATGGATCCATATAGTTTTGCTCACTTATTAGACTCTTCTAATTAGTCAGCACTTGTTAGTCTTATTAGTCAGCACTTCTGCAGTGCTGTCAACCATATCTGCAGGCACAGGAGTGCTCGAGGCATTCTTGTAATTAGAATTTACAATAAAAAAAGAAAAAACACTACTGATGATGCATAAAATCCCAAATTTAATTCAGCCTCTCAGAGACTAGCCAGGAATACCAGTCTGACAAGCAGTCTGACACTGCTTTTGTTAGCAGACCTGACTCCCAAGGAGAAGAATACATTTTGGAAAGCACAGATTAGGAGTTTATTTTCTCCTTTTGATCAGTGCATGGCATCTTTCCATTTCCACAGATGATCAACGGATATCTGCTCCTCACTTAAGAATGAAGATAAATGGAATATAAACAAGCTACCCAAAGGAACCTCCTTTTACAAGCCTTCTGCAGGAAGATGGTTCTTTAAAGTGCCTCTAAATGAACCACATCTATGAAATAAAGAACTTTAAGACCTGCACAAAGTTATGTGCTTGCTAGCCATATGCTGCTTAAACACAGCATACGTAACAGGGAAGCGGGGGGGGGGGGGGGGGGGAGCGCAGGAAGCAACAGTTGTAGGGAGTGCTAGAGCTGTGATATAGGGAATAAAAATGGACTAAACTTGCAAGTGAGGAAAACAGGGACTCTGGAAGCTGTATCAGTTTCAGAAGTTCAGCAAGGCCTCTTAGCAGGGAGGCACTGTGGAGGCAACCTCCGTGTTACCAGCCAAGACATGAAATGAACCAAGCCTCAGTTCTGTGGAGTGAGTCTCTGTAGCTGATCTTATCTTGGCTACAAGTCTTCCACTTACATAAAACTTGGCAAACTACGTAGTTAATCCCACTAACATACCATGAGAAAGACTGGGAGATTGTTATCCAAGATGAGCACTACCTACCTCAGGCTACAGAGCTTCATTTAAGTTCATGTCTTAACTGTTAAGTCTGGCCTTTACATCAAAATCACTGGTCAGCTATGCTCCCCTGGCAGCTGGCAGTATAACCTTGAGCAACCTAATCAAACTTCACTGTTGGTCCTGCTTTGAGTGGGACGTTAAACCAAATGCTTCCTTGAGGTCTCTTCCAACTTGACTTCATCTCCCTTTCCACGATTCCAAGGTGGCTGAATACAGATGCTCCAAAAAAAGGGACAGACTATTTTGTGATTCTCCGTTATTCCCTAATCAAGGGGAAGTTTCTTCATGAATCAAGCTAGTCATCAGCTTACATCCAAAAGAGAACTGATTGTTAATATAATAATTTAATCAATGAAACTACATGTGCAACTTATGTGTGATCTTTTCAGAGTCGGTTTTGCTCCAGAAACATACTGTCTTCTCTATATAGTCCCACAGCTCTGTTCCTGTTGAGCATCAGGCAACTGCAGAATTCAAATGCAAACTGCTCTTGCTCTGTCTCAGGCAACATGCTTAGACCCGTGCTAAAGTCATGTCCTACACAGCCAGCTATTGCACTAGCAAGGTACCATCTTCATATGTAAGATCAATTTCTGCTTACAAGCCAAAAAGAGTCAAAATACTTTATCTGCCACTAACTACGCAGCCAGTAAGCCGAGGCAAACATGGGAAGCCAGTTTCCTTGAAAACTAGATGACAGACACTCATTCCATTTCTGAAAATGCTTCCATGGCTACACCCTACTGTAATGCCAGGGGTTCTGCACAATGTGTAACTAAAAATTAAGGCAAATAGCTTGCTACCTGAAGCTTTGTCATCACATATTGTCCATCTTCCCGCTTTGACAAAATATTAATTGCAGGTTGGAAACATTCCATTATCACTTCGTAACTAGATGAAAACTAGAAATAGTCTTCACACAATTGAAGACACTAAAATCCCACTGACACTACTAATGCTTACCAGAATTTGTAAGAGGAAGGGATGCCTGAAAAAACTAAAAGAACATGAACAGGGGGTAATGCATATCCAGAAGAGAAAACAGTGTTAAAATATAGAAGAGTATTTGAATATGAATGCCTGGCAAGAATTACATTCTTATTTTTAGGAATAATATGTTGCAAAATCTTCCTTATTCTTGAGACTTTGTTTCCAGAATAGCACATGTGACACCCAGGATCATTAAAAGCTTCTGCCTGCAATGGGGCACCCCCTGTTGAGGTGCAAAATATAAATTGGTCTTTGACAGTAGGGGAGGCAGCAGGAAGCGCAACACACACTGCTGGGTGTTTGAAATCCACGTGAGTCTTGCAACCCCCATCTGTCCTTGACTTGTACCAGCTTTTTAGGGCTTTTCCTCTGACTTCTCTTTAGATTAAGCTGCTATTTGTGGTCAGAATCAAAGCAGGGGAACTGAATGATAAGAACACAAAAGATTTTACGCTTCTGCCAATATGTAGAATAGCAGAGGGTGCCAAGTCCTTTCAAGCACCAGGTGAGCAGAACCTAGGCTGGACCATAAATTCCCTCTGAGACCCTACCTGCACCAGGCCTGCCTGCTACTTCTCTCAACCTGCAAAGAGCACTGCAGTCTGGCCTTACGCTTCTCTTACGCTCACTGTAAGTGTAATTCTCTAGCGATGTAATCGCGGGAACAAGCATAGTCGGTCGACTACAACAGAGATCAGAGGAACAGCTCTGTGTAGTCAGGCAGGATTTAAGGTCTAGGAGTGTATGTCAGGCACATACCCATTTCAGGGAATTCTTCCCTCCACTATCACAAAAAGTTATTACTGACAGCTGTATTTGAGAAATTATAGTCTGTGTAGCAATCCTAAGGCCACCACGTGAAATTGCATTACAGCAATGACAGCAAAAACAACTAGATCTTCCTATCGCTTGCACTGGCAAAAATCTAGCCAAACTAAAGGAACTAAGATGACAACTGCAATGATCCTGAAAGCCTGTTCTCAGAGGGAAAGTACCATGTTCTTGTAACACCTATTTGCGTGCCCTAAATCCTTAGTTCAGCTTCTAGGCTAAGTGAAGAAAATGGGATATGCGATCAGCTCTGATTCCCTTCGTTTTTATTAGGTCAGACCCTCTTCTGAATTTTTGACACAACGGAAAGACACAATCAAGAGGTAACACTCAAGGCATTACTGTAACATAAAATAAATAACAATCGGAGTACTTGGACACATGGCCTGCCTCCAGCTTTCATAAGTATGATCTTTGCAAATATGTCCACAGAAACTCCAGTCTTGTAGAACTGTCCTAACCAACACATAAATTTCCTGAAGACACACAACCAGGCAGCAGCAATGGCTTAACTTTTCCAGAATTGTAACTACTGTCCCAGCTTTGCAAGGTGATTTCTCTTCATGCACTTTTTATGATAAAACATGGCAAATACTATGCTATAAAAACTAACGCGAATGTCTCTGTCAACATAATAGTTTATGTCAAACAAAGAACTCTGAATTCATGCCAAATATAAAGTCAGATGTCTTAATGGAGATACCCATATCTGCGAATAAAAGCAAAAGCCAATGCCATTTTTTATTTTATTGGTGTCAAGATTCTCTGTAGGCAGATGGCAAGAACCTGATAAGCCTTTATTTGATTATTAGTGAATCTACACCAGGTACAGGCATCTTATTCAAAGGAGTATATAAAATTGTTGATACTGTCTGCCCTTTTCTCCCCAAAAACATTTGTCAGTTCACTCTCCATCTGCTGCTCTGTGCGTGCACACACCCAGGCTAACGTTAGCTGAGGCTGCAACATAGCTTTGTTAAATAATTTTATCTGATTTGTTGGATGATGGTATTTCTGATGGAAAACAACATGGTAATTTCAGAATGTTACTGATTAGATGAAAATGATACTGCATCAAAGTTACTTCCTTAATTTATTCTGAAAAAAACAAGAAAGAATTCTCTATTAAGATGCTTAATTAAAATATCTCCCTCCGTATAAAATCTATACTTCAGGTCCTGTATGTCATATCTGAAAAGAACAAAGGCTGATTAGCATCTTTTACACTCTGCTTTTCTTTACGTATGTCACTTACACATTCATTACAGCCATTCTAGCCAAGGTTAGAAGGTCTCAAAGAAAGAGCTCTGTTATATGGACTGGCTGAATACAGGCAGGAGAACAAAAGAATGCAGCTGAGCTGTTTAGGTGTGTAGAGAAAATGGGGGCAGTGGTTGGGGTCCAGAGGAGAACAGGAGGAGTTATACTTGAACGCAGAAAAGGAGCTTGGAGGGGGGCAGATTTTAGGGCAGCAAACAGTCACTATTTTGAAGGAGTCTGAGAAACATACCACATAAGTAACATCACAGACATTGACGCTAAACTCAAAACTGCTCCATCCCTCACCCAGAGTTTCAGGATTCCCTCACAAACTTAGCAATTAAATGGGAAAAAAGGCAACGTGAACATCAGCAATATGACACGTGTATACATGCATGAGATGCATGTGCAGAGACACACACACACACACACACACACACAGATAGGCTGATAAAAGCCATGAGGGGAAAAAAAGAAATTACAGCTCTCTTTCAAAGGACCAGTGAATCACATGTTGCTGAGTTGCAAAACAGCCTTTCTAACCTGTAGTGGTTCCTTCTTTAAGATACTACCTATCACTGTTAAGGACTCTCAGTGATTCTCAGAAAAAAAACAATCAGAGTTCATCCCCTGCTCTAGAAGCCACGGCCCAGCCATTGGTTTAAAATAAGAAAAGCATATATTACAAAATCCTTAAATATTCATTCATATTGTACCCTAAACAAGGGAAGGAAGTCCTAGCAACATTATATACTTGAATTTGCATGAGCAGAGAGGAAAACAATGAGCATATTGCTTACATGTGGCTATGCTGGGAAAAGCCTTCCTGCGATCAGTGGCATCTATAGTGTCGTACAAGGAGACTCTGATCAGCTCCTCTCTATCGCTACACCTCAAGCTGATTCTAAGACAGAACCAGGGGTTGGCTTTCAGAGCAGTGCACATCCAGCCAACTCTCTCATAGTAATCCCTAGCAAATCTTCTGACAAGAAGCCGCCTCTTACATGGTGCCCCAGGGCACCATGAGCACATTAGAGTACCAGTCTCCATATCTGAGAAGCATCTCTGCCAATTCTCCAGCAGGAAATGCTAAATGAATTTTTGGAATGTTCTAGTATGTGGAGGAAAGCTAGAAAAATGTGTATTTTGCTCGCCTGCTTGGAGGTGGTTGGCCTTCTCAAGTCTGCCCGCAGGAATCACTGGTTCTCACAGAGCAGCTGGGAGGATGAAAGACTGGAGTATTGTAGGTGAATACCAAGATGCTGTCAAAGCATGGTGGGCCCATAGTTGCAATTCGATTCTTCCAGGTAGAAGAGACAGACATTCTTCTTTTCCTCTCTGCCTAAATGAAAATCCTCCTCCATGCCTAAGCCAATTACTTTCCTCTGCTTGCCCCATCAAGAGCGGAGAAGGCAGGGGCGAAAATCAACAACAAAGCAGTCTCCCTCTGGCAGGACCCATTCTCTGAAGATTTACTGCTGTAAATGTGTCCTCCAGGAGCAGGGCTCAACTCAGGCACAGTGCTGGATGCCATTCTGATAGGTGCTTAGACAGGCAGAGATCACAGGTATGTCCAAAGACAAGAGAAGCAAAGAGTGGGGTTAACGCTTGCCCATTTGTGTCAGTGTCTTTTTGACCCAGAGCTGTGATTAGAAATCAAACTACTGTCAGTAACTTTCCAAAGGAGCTGAAAAAGCCCTTGTTATCCAAGCCTGGGTGCACCACAGATTGTCCCAAGTCCCCATCAATGCATTTTATTAAGCAACAGCATCAGACAACAGACTTCAACTCCTTTTTTAGATCAAACTAAAATATATACATGA
This sequence comes from Struthio camelus, assembly GCF_040807025.1. Lineage (NCBI taxonomy): Eukaryota > Metazoa > Chordata > Aves > Struthioniformes > Struthionidae > Struthio > Struthio camelus. The sequence goes on from NC_090964.1 coordinate 11,318,150, forward strand.
GACACTTCATTTAAAGTGTTACTTCATGTTCTTCTCACTTAGCACTTGGGAGATGTGTGAAGAACAGTTGAGCAGGCTACAGAGCTTCTCCCAGGTCCAAGGCTATGAAGGGCACAGGTTTCCTGTTCTGCTCATCACCATGGAGAGGAAATGAGTGCAGGGTGCTGCGTGAGAACAGACAGGTGAGACGGATCAGAAGACTAAACAAGCTGCAAAGTAAGGGAGGACAGGGCTTGGGCACAGATGATCAGAGGGACGAGAACAAAACAGACGTCCAGAGGAAAGGCAGAAGAAAGATATAAAGAGATGGTTTTCTAAGGACCAAACTCCCCCCCCCTTCCCCTGAGTGGCTGTTTTGAGAAAAAAATAACAATCAGGAAAGTCCTATATACACCTAACTGTGTGGAACCACCTGTTCTTAGCCTTGGCAACACTTTTTCTCCAAAGTCCTCAATCCTCAAAATATCAGCAAATAGACAATCAAAAACCACATGGAAAAGTCGCAACACTGATCTGTGGAGTGACATATATCTGCTCATGTTTCCTATATGTCTTTCTGTAATACATAGAATAAAATTTTCCAACAGCACAAAGAACTATCAGCCAGTACTGACAACATCTCTAGTAGTACAGACACACTGAATAAAGAGAATTCCCTATCTCAGAACAACAAATGAAGCAGGAAATAAACTAATGAGACAGGAAACAAACTGGAGATCATTATGCCAAACTCTTCAACCTCCTCCTAAGGGCTTAATGTCCAGTGGAATATGGATTGTCTACACAAAGTGGTATGCATCATGCTGTCCTAAGATTTTTCTCTGTGGTGTGTATTCATGCAATAATCTAAGGAGAATCTTTGCCACAGAGACATCCTTCTCTAGCAGCACCTAGAGAAAGGACTTACTGTTCTGAATTTTTACTAAAGGGTTTGGGTTTTTTGGTTAGAGGGTTTTTTTTTGTTGTTTTTGATCCTAGCTCTTACGAAGCCTCACAGCTCTGATAGGCTCAGACTTCTCAGGAAAGATTGGTAACCAGCAGTAAGTTAAGTTAGGTAATTTTTCTGAAACAAGCTAGAAATCACTAGTTATTTGGAGAGAGACGATTGCTATTTTGCCAAGTCATCAGAGTGCAGTGCATTTCCTCAAGGGCCCTTCTGAATGCACGAAGTGGTTGTTAATGGCTGTCCACCTTTGGCAAATGTCGCTTTATCCATCTCTCTAAAGGTGGAGAATTGTTCACTTACAGTAAGCATAGTAACTTTATAACATCTTTTGCACTTATACAAAAATGTTCTAGTTTTGTTGGTAAACGTGCTTCCGTTTGCCTTTTGTTGGGGAGACTGCTCAGCTGCCTTTCTCAAGCACGGGCTTTAATGCATTTAAACACTGTAACTTATTCCTGTGGTATCATCTCAATGTCACATGTATACCATACCTTATCTGCTCTTGGGCAAGCACTGCCATATCAATAGATTCTCTCACGCTTCGTTGCAATAAAAATTTTTCTACAGTGTCAAGCTCCTTTGTGTTCCCAGGCCACACAGTAAAAAGATGGAACAAAATACCTACAGGACTATCTGGACGGCTATGAGGAAATATTAGCGAACTGGAATTTGAAATAAACATCCAGACTCCTCCAACATCCAGCTATGCTCCTCTGTTTGGTACATGTGTACATACTGCTCTTTTCAAAGAAAAAAACAGCTACCACCAAAAACATGGCCGTATCTACTACTCACTGTACATTGAGGTTAACACTCACATGCATTATAATGCAGTTAACTTTTCTTGAAAAAGCAGTGGCATAAAAGCAAGTGCAGTTGCCCTTTCCTGACCTTTGTCATTAAGAACATTGCAGACCTGGACATTTATGCTATTCATGAAGCCAAAAAAAGAATACAAGAAACAGGAATCAGCAACCCAGCTTCTTCTGCAAGCGAATACGCAGTGAAGGGTTTTCTTTCTACACCACCCATCATTTCAGGCATTAAATAATTGCAATTATAACTGGAATAACATGTATGGAACTTGTAACTGCACTCACACTGTAATTACTAGAGGTGATAAAATAACTTCACGACACATTCAATAATATACTACTTTAATAAGAATAATCCATGTAATTTTTATTGCAGGTGCATAGGCCTATATGCACCTAGATCTATAAACGTAGACCCTGACAATGGTGTGGTAGTCATTCACAAAAAACAAATATGTTCCAGCATATCCACAGACATCTTCAACGCTCTAGAAGTTAACCACTCCTAAGAGGCTGCATTGCAGATCTCACCTCTAACTTCAACATAAACTGACTTTGGTGGCGTTTATGGTGATATTAGCACAGTTTCTGCAGTTTCATAAACTACAAACTGCATTATTTAAAGCCATTAAGGACACAACACATAACATGTCACTCCTTCTGTTCTCTTCAACTTAGATACCCTGACAAGAATACAACTATGACACGAATACAGTGTCAGCATGAAGACAGGCTACTCTTCACATAGGGTTCAGGACATTATTAGCAGAGTAATGCCAGTACCGATCCTCTTTGGAGACAAAAGAATGGGAAGGAAAGAAGCCATCAGAGAAAACAAGCAAGTAGTCATGGTATCTTTAGTACCACTTTTCCGTTTTCACTCCCTCTGAGCCTCTGGCATCTTTACAAGGAGGCTTACTCCCAGAACTTGCACATGTCTAATTCAAAATCGGGAAAGTGTGTCCAACAGACACAGTGGAAAGGCAGGCTGCTGAATATTTTTTCTCTCATCACTGAAGGATTCCCTGCTGGGTGTAATCAAGATCCATAAACTTGCAACTTGAGTCAGTGTGAATGCTGAGATCCCAGCAATGCCTTGCTTACTGCTGCTAAATTCAATCGTATGTACACATCCACTTGTCTTCTGACCTATTGTGCAAGCCCAAGGATCATATGAGATTCACTTGGGTAACTTCAATGTCAAGATCTGATGATACAAGGCAGAAGCTCTAACCCAAGAGACTTATAATACGAGACTGGACAAAGATCTACACAGAACATACTGTGCGGAATTATCCTGAACTGGCCCTTGGGGAACAAATGGAATGACTCAATCGAGATCTCTTGTCTCTTAACTTACATGACGGCACTTTCAGTTAGCATTTGAGCTAAGTATGATAACTGTCTAAATCTTGCTCTGACAGATATGTACTCTAAAATTCAAGAAATTCACACAGTAATGTAAATATTATTTCTGTGCTTTAAAAAAGCAAATTGCAAACAAAACAGCAAATGATTTTAAACTGAACTAAACGAAACACTGAGTTTATGTGAATGCACAATCCCTTGCAGAGAGTAATTTATTTCAGTGAGCTTGCTGCTAACATTGTTGTACCACTTTTTTTTTTTTACGCACGCTGTAAGGATCAGACCATCTCCCATTGTCTGATACTCGTTGCTCAATTAACTGGTTCATGTTTAGCAAAGTCGCTATTTCTCAGTGGAAATTAACTACACACCAGCTACGAACTCTAAAGGAAAACCAATTATTAGTTAACAGTAAAGAAACAATCTGTAAGACATCTTAGAGAATACAAATCACTGAATGGAAATGCACAAATAAAAAGATGTGCCCTGAAACCATCTATGATCCAGGAACAAGCACAGTTAAAGTCACACATTACGTGTAAAAATAGGCCTGTAAATTAAATATGCTTCCTTAGCTGTAATAGTGCAAATACCGTAATTTTTACCTACAGTATGATTCAGGACAAAAAAGTAGTGGAAGACATTAAAACAGGAGGCAAAGTTTTCTTGCACAGAAAAAAATGCATAAAAACCTAGCTTTCCACCTACCTCTGCAGCATTAACAGTATATTGAAGATACAGACTTCTGAATGTTTTTTTTCTCTCATCAGTAAGAAGGATACCCTGCTGGGTGTAATCAAGATCCATAAACTCAGGGCTTCAGTCACAGTCAACGCTGAGATCACAGTACTGCCTTGTTTAGTGATGCTAAATTCAGAAGTATGCTTAGCATCCCATGCCAGGAATTGCACGGCACTCTGGGCTATTGATCCACATTTCTAGTTCCATTTTTTAGTTTCATTTAATTCACATCAGTGTGAAGTAGTGAAGCACTTAGCTAACTTTAAGCCATTTACATTAAGGTTCAGTAAATATGGAGTGGATGATTTAAAACTGTAAGGCCCAAGGTATTGCACATCCAAGCACTGAGAAAAGTACTCTCATACCTTCAAACCTCACAGCTTTCATTTCTCCTTATCCTTGTCTCAAAGACACTGTCAAAAAATAAACTTATCTGCTAAAATTCCCTAGCATCTGTAAAACCCTTCTCTCTTATAAGCAACCAAGTTGAAAGTTTCACGTTTTTTGACAATATTTTACACGACGGTGCAATGTTGCATTCTCTGAGAATTCAAGTTTCCTTATTTGCCACATATACACCCCTGCGGCAACGCCTCTTCGGTATACTGACGATTTCCTTTTACATATTTGTTGCTTGTATGCTATATGCATCAAAATGTTATTAAATGCCAGGGTAGGAGGAATAAGCTAGCTTGTAGGTACTTACTCTGTGTGACCAATACTGAATGTAATCTTGCTCATAATATACTTGTGATAATATTTTACATGTAAAATAATATAATAATATTTTACCTTTAAGTTATTACAAATGGCCTGAATATTCTCACTTCAAATAACCCTGAGGATGTCACAGTGCTTTCTTATTTCTAATATCAGTCTTTCTCTCACCACATGTCAGTGTTGTCTGGGCCAGACAACATCCATCCGCACAAAGAAAATCTCCTCCTAAATCAGTAATTACTTCTGTAAGTTGAAAAGGTGCATTCAGTGGGTACTGATCTGAAGGCCTCCGAGTATGGGGCTCTCTGAAATCAATTACAATTTCTTGGCACAGAGGCATCAGACATGACTACATAGGAAGAAGAATAACCTTTACAACAGAAGTGCTGCATGTGAGCAACCGTGGCTGTGACTGGCTGCAGGTGCTCTCAGGGCAAGCTACCCCCTTCCACAGCACAAGCACTTCTGCAGCCTTTCCATCAGTCTCTCACTGCCGAGAGCTCTTCCAGACTGCAGCCTGGCCCCTCCCTGCACATCTTCCTACCAGCTTCGCTGCTGTCCTGATTGCTCATTTTTAAATCTACACAGTGAGCCCTTTCATGAAGGTGCCATGTTTTCTTCTTTGTTTAGAGAGAAGTTTGAATAATTGGGGTGCTGAGGAAATGAAAAGTAATAAAAATATGCCTGACTTAGTTTGCAAGTTACAGCCCCTCCCATTATAAAACTCTAAAACCATGCTTTTGGAAAATACACTAAGTTTTCATTTTTCTCCTTTTGTATTTCTGGCTGTCTGCAGTCTACAATACATCTTCAGATGTATTAAGGCTAGTGACTCTTACCGGCTTTATGGGGATTTATGGCTGAGCGTTCTGTGGCTTATTCACTCATTTGTAAAAGACTGGAAAACTGAAAAAAAATTAGGGATACTTAAAAATAGTATTCATTTCTGAAAAGTGGAAACTGCACAAGTTCATTCTGTTTTGTTACTCAGCTGCAAATGAAATCAAGAATTTTAGGTACGTGACATGAAGTTTCTATGCCCATATAAGTCTTTCACAATGTTCATTTATATGAGTTTGTAGTTTGCGATGTTGTGTTTATAACAAAACAAAACAAAACCCAGAAGATCCACCACTGGGACCTCTTCAACTAGCTCAGCCTGATTCCTTTCCTATTCTCTAAGATCATAACTCTTATGCTTTTGATTCCCCTAGTCCTGAAACTATAAAAATCTTATTTCTGTAAGGACTTTTATTGTTATCCAGATAGTCAATAGTGTCATTTTCATTCATATCGTTCTGTAGGGAAGTTAGAGGAAATGAACCAGACAGCACAGAGCTATAAATAAGATTCAGCTACTCTGTTCCCAGTACAGATTCAACAGCATTCTTTTAAAGTCACAAAAATACAACTTTGGAACTATGGGAAGTTTTCTTCTTACTGGAGTTCTGAGATTAGCTTTCATGCAGTGGCCAGTTTTATTACCGACTTATGTGAATTAAAAGATGCATTTGCTTAAAACTAGCTCTACGACTACAAACACCAGAGCAGGCACACATTGCCGGTACGTATTAGCTCATGCATATAAGGAAAAGAACTCAAGAACCACAGAATTCTTAAATACAAAGGGCTCCACTTTGAATGAACTTATTAATGAGAAGAATCTTCAGGCTAAACTGCAAAATCTCACAGCAAATAGATTAACATTGGCTTTCTCATGGCCATCTATGCAATACAATGGATTGCTTGCTTCACAGCAAGATAATGATGCACAATAACGGTTACCTGTTCTTGTGGAATTCTGAAAAAAATGTGCAAGAATCCACAGGCAGTTTTGCTGTGCTGTCAAAACACTGTAAATACCTGCTTTATGTAAATCCTTAGGAACAAAACTGACCTACTAGTGCTCTGCCAGGGCCACATGGGCAACTGCTTCTATCCTTCTCTCCAGCAGCCTAACACAGGGATGCAAGTTTTAACCAAACTGCTGTTTCAGGCACTGGAGGTGAGCCACCTGCACCCCAGTGTGCCTAAGCCACTACCGAAAACAGAGCAGCAGTGGCTGTTGGGAAAGGGAGCATGAGAACCACTTGGGGAAAATGGTAGTGCATGCAAGGAAACCTCACATAAAATAAAGATGCGGGGTTAAGTCAGACAGTGCCCTCTTCCTCGAGGATTCCACTCGTGCCTTCAATGCTGCCTGACTCTTTCAGGTGGGAAGTATTTTTCACATGCTGAGGACTTATTTTTGCAGAAGCCATCAATGGCAGTGAGCATCAGTAGAGAGTGTCCCTTACCAAAGCATATGTTACTGTTTGACAGTAACAGAGCGCCTAGGAAAGCACTAGCCAAATCGTCAATATGTACTTCTGTCTGGAAATCCTAGATCCAAAACTGAGTTTCTAATTTTTGACTCCCCCAATCTATGTCACGGTGACTAGATGATACTGAACGGAAAGCAGAAGCAACCATAGGAAACTAGAACTTGTGCAAAAAAGGTATAAATATGTTCCTGAAAGCTGCACAGGAAAGTATATTTTGATTGCTACAGGTCTCAACATTTTTAAGAATGTGCACGTTTGTACACCTTGTGAGTGACTATTCCCTGAGAAACGTCCAAGTTTCACGGTATTTCCAGTGCTGTGGTTCATTCTTTTTCTGTATGTCGTTGCCTAGCTTGCTGTTTTCTGCTGATGACTGCGTTCTACAGAATTTATGGAGGATACGCAAAGAGCCTGTCCTGACAGTCCTAGTCACATTTGTGAGTTGCTGAGTTGGAGCCAAGCGCAGTGAAGACTTTAGGATTTGATAACTAATGCAACCCATGGATTTGCTGAAGTATAATTCATGCTTTATTTTATTACCCTCTCCTAGCCGTTCATCCTTTGTACTGGGGTAACTGGATAGACCTCTGAATTATACAGAGCAGGTTGTGCATAAATAAAGCATTAATGACAAAGTGAATATAGATCTGGAGAGAAACCTGCCTGTACAGCTAAAATGATAGGGGAGCAATGACAGTAGCTCTAGGTATCCCAGCTGTAATTAAAGGTGCTCATGAGCCCAGGTAGCATTGCTCATTAATATTCACCTGAGAAAACAGATGAAGAGGTAGACATGGTATAATGGTATGGGGTCCATCCTCTCTCCACACACCCACACCCACACACACCCACACCCACCCACCCACCTGCTTCTTGCTTTCCACATGGGACGGTAGCATCTCACACCTAGACCAAGCCAAGCACTACGCTGCAAACTGCCACAGGCAAGCCAAAGTGGCAATGCTCAACAGAAATTTAAGGTAGGGAAATTTTCTGCTCTTGCTCATTTATTTTGTGCTAAGAACTTGGTATCTAATGAGGAGTCTTTTGTCATATCATTCTTCACTGACAGACACTCCAGAGATGAATGATACAAAAAACCCCAAGAACTGTTTTTTGCCCAAGGCATGTGCTACTTTGTGCTCTTACATCTCTCCAGTTTATCTCTCACTCAAAATGGCTCTGTTAGCTCCAATGAACTAAAAAATAAAGTACGCTCTGCAGATACCTTTGGGACTCTCACAGGAACAGGGAGCCTTTTCGAGACCCGCCACTGGCAATACCTCTGTGAGCTGTTAAGGCACACAGTACTGGCAATTCCATTCTACTACTGCCGCGTGTGGTACAGGGCTTTGGGAGCAGCAGAGGGCAATTTCTCCAATGTAAAATTTGTTTAAACTAGGTGTCTCAGGCAGTAGTATCTTCTGAGGACAGTAAGCTCCTAGAGGTTACTTGTGTAGGTGCCTAACTGCAGATACAAAAGCCAAGCTTTGGGCATCCATCCCTCAGAAGAGCATTGCTGGCACTCTGCTGCCGTGTCAGCATGCTCCCAGCCCTGCTCTAGCTCTACACCACAACAGCTCCTAGCTTGTGCAGGCCTGGAGAAATCTGCTTCACTGAGAGACCCATCTTCCTTCCCTGACTGCATGGCCCTGGCTGCACCTTATTAAAGGGAACAGAGAGCGCAGTTTGAGCTGTGCTGCCCTTGCCATGAAAGGGAAGTGGCGCAGGTCTTCTCAAACGCAAAGGAGGAGACTTGCAACCGTTTACCAAGTATTTAAGCCAACCACATAGCTCAAAGCATCAAGAGAGCTCACAAAAATGTTACACCCCTTTCTCCAAAAACATGCTTATTTTTGAAAAAGAAACACAACTTGACTCTAACTCAGACAGGTGAACCAAGACCTGCATCCTCCTTAGATGTCTGCCTCTGTCTACAGAGTCCCTGTCTTCAAACACAACTGGTCTTTTCACCAGGTTGGCACCAGGTTTATGAACCCATCTCTTACCTGACCTTTTTCTTCACAACATCAGTGAAGGAGGAGATTAGTCCATAGTGGTGGTAGGTTCAACTGTCTTAAAGGGATAATCACGCTGTTACTTGGACCCTAGGCCTATAAACCTTTTCTAGGCAAAAGTCAAGTTATTAATTGAAGAAATCAGCACAAAGAGTTGCCTTGGGCCAATCAGCAACAATGCTCCTATTACCATGCATCATGCAAAAAGCTTAGGAAAAATGGATTTGAATCAGATGACTCTGCATATTCAACCATTTCCAACTGCTGAACGAACACTTATCTAACATTGGAACTTCCCCAGCTTTGGTGTAACATACAAGCGGCATGTCAAACACTTGTAAAACAGGAAGCCCAATCCAGACAGAATAGGCAGAGAGAGAGACAACAAAACGAGGCAGAGCCAAAAGCCTTTCTCACACTTGCTATGCACACCTGGTAGCAGCCTCCGAGGTACTGCCACGTGCACGTCCTCTGACCGTGCTGCAGAGCAGAACGGAGAACACCCTTCCAGCAGGCACTGGAGAGGACTCCGCAGTGAGGATGGGGAGAGGCCATACAACGCTGCAGGCTCGTGCAGCTTAAGTTAAGCCCGCTCCTTCGCACAAACGCCTGGAGAGTACTCCACTGAGGAAAGTCACGGATATTTAGCAAAAACTTTGACACTTTGTGTTCACGTAAACAACCTTTCCCTCCTTTTTTGACAGTAAAACCATTAGAGATGATGCTATGACTGAAAATCTAGGCAGCATTTAGTATTCAAGGATTCAGAATTTTAGCATTTCTCCTATTACCTCTTTTATGGGAACTATTAACTGTAATTTAAGCCCAAAATGTTAAAAGCAGTACACAGATTTAAGGATTCTTTCATACCACTTAGAAATAATTTCTAGCTGCACTTCAATACACAGGCTTTTATCTTTTGTTATAGTGGAAAATCACTTATCCACTGCAGCATCTGGGCATCTGCATAGATTTGTTTCTTATTATCTTTAATGGTATCGGCAAACACGGAGTTAACACATTTCTGCTAAATATATTTGCAGCTGTTGAAATACCAGCTTCTAAGAAAATTACAAGTTTAAGTATTCAGTTAAACCAAAGTTACAGTTTAATTAACATATTAGTAGAATATTTAAAGATGATGTCATCTCATAGTTCACACTGCACTTGGAGGCATAAAGCAGGATCCTCTGACTTGACTCACAAGCAACCTAGAAATATCATGAGTGCAGTCTCTAACTTGCTGGAAAATACTGGTATACGAAAGGCCATTCAGCGCTTTTAAAAGAGTTTTGCTTTCTACTTTGTTTTTAAGCTCTCTTTTCACTCTTTTCTGAATGTGTAACTGGTTGTGCACACATAGAAAATGTAGCATGTTACTAATAGAAAAGGCTCAATTACTTAAACTCCAAATTTTAACTGCCTGTACAGCAATCATGATGAGCAATGTGAAACATTCTCTGTCAGACCACTTCATTGGTCATCTTTGTCAAACACTTTGCTTAACCTAAAATGGAGAGTTAAACGATTCTTTCTTCCCCGTGACTTCTCTAAACTGTTTCCCCAAATTGTCTAGTCAAGTCAGTGTGCGTGGGGGCTGTAACCTCTTAGCTTTTTGAAGGCCGCCAGATCACGACCTTATGACAATTGTTTTTCTTCTTTCTGTCACTGTGAATCATGTTCTAAGGCTAACGGAGAAGAAATTTTAAAGAGAATGCTCATTGTTCCTGGAAAAACAATTCAACTATCAGACCATAACAGAAAAGGTAATTTGTCTAGAATTAGCTTTTATGTACATGTTTGTAAAGATCTTTTTTCTGCTCCAAACAGCAAACTAAAAGGGGAGGCAAAAAATATTTATTTGCTTTTACCTGACAATTCTGTACGTCATCTCATGCGGCAAGTCACCGCTGAGAAAGGACAGCAGTAACTTTGGATGTCAGCATCCAGAAAATACCTACTAACATCGAAAGTCACAGAGGACTACATTCCTGAGAAAACACATGTGCTGAAATCTTAGGTCCTCTGAAGTTAATTATGGAAGTCCCATTGACTTCAGTGGGTCCAGGATTTACCTCACAGTCTCCTATACGTATTCCAACTCCATTCCTCAATTGCTTTTAGTGATCATCTGTAAATGCTGCATGTTTCTGTTCCCAAGATCCACTTCTGGCTAAGGCAAATTCTCAGCATTATAAAAGCAGCAAAGACAACAGGAATAAGTAGCAAACTTGGGAGCTTAAGTATCTTTGCAAGTGTAAGCTTAGTTCGGCTTCTGCCAGTCACTGCCCTGGGTACACTTGCTATCACCTACCTCCCCAGCCTGTCTACCCAATTTAGGCTGGGTTTGGGGAGTGCAGAGCATGGCTACAGCTAGCACAAAGAGGTTCATCTTATTGCGGTAGCGTTCGACAGCGCAGAGCAACGGAGTCACACAGCGTACTCAGACTGTTGTCTCCACACTGAACACCGAGTAAGTTCAAGGCCTAGAGGGAGAGGTCAAACAAAACGTAAGCACCACACCTGGAAGCTGATCGCTTGCACTTTGGCATTCCCAGGACATTCTGTGGCCTAACGATGGCCTTCTCCTTTCAGCTCCAGTCCACAGTCTCCCACTCGTTCACACAACGTAACAGTTAATGAAACATCTGTGTGGATGACTGTGCTGCAAGATGAATCTCACCCATCAGCAATATGATGCAGGTCCCATTCTATAACTATTTGTGTCATATGCTTCATTTCTCCTGCTGGCCTTGGTGTTAACAGACAATTTTTCAAATTACTGATGTGGAATCATCTGTCATCTCCAACGATCATAGCTCTGAAAAGCGCTACTTGTGTGAGGCTTCAGCAGATGATGTCCTAGCTGATGCTGGGAGAGCCTCATCCTTTCTCTCTGCTCAACGGATTTCCAAACTTCAGGTTTCAAAAGGCTACAGAATGTAAGAAATGTAGGCAGACTCACAGGAACAACTTCCATAAACAAAGTTAGCTCGTGTTCTCTGTTCACTGTCCTATCACAGCACTGATCTGGAAAGTTAGGCAAAAGGTACGACTGCATTTCACAAAATCCTACATGGCAATGTGATGCCTCCTAACTACGCAGAGATTTATTAGGAGAAACATTTGGACCAAAGTTCTGCAATGATTCAAAACACGTCTTTTTGGATAAATGATCCTAGTACCTTTCTTCCTTATTCTGTCTTTCAAAATACCAGTGGCAATTCAGGGGGGGGGAGGGGGGGGGAAACAACCCATCCTAAAAGCTATTCATAATTTGTACAGTTCTCAAGTTGTCTGGCATCTTAAGTTATAAGATCAATGTTTTACACCCCACCACTCATTGGTAGAAAACTTAGACTCCCCATTAATATTAATGTAGTTATATTAACAGGATTCACCCCAAAAGCTCTGGCGATATTCTAAAGGGAAAACTTGTATTACCAAGTACTGTTTTTATTAGCGCTGCCTTTTTTTTTTTCTGTTCTTTTCTGTTTTTTTTGTTTGTTTGTTTGTTTTTTTCAGCTCCACTTCAGCGACTACATATAATCACAGAAATTTATTTTACATTCAGCCTTTATATTGTTCCCTGGCCATCCCTTTGGGCTGCTTGTCGTATCTCCCTACTTGCTGTTACAGAATATATTATAAAAGCAATTTTGGCCAACTGCTCCCACAAGAGTGGGCTCTCGTCAATGCAGCGCATTGATTGAGCTGAATGAAAGAAGGTGACTGTTTCCCTTGTGCCTGCTGGAGGATGCGACCTCAAAGAAATCACCTCCAAATGCTGTACTTTGACTACGGTAACACAACTTCTGTTTGCCCCGTTTTGTTTACCTTACAAAGTTCTACAGATCACCTTTTGAAGATTAAAAATAAAATGGGAAAGACCCAGATTAATTAGCAATGGCCCTCAAATGATCTGGTAAGGACTCATCCTTCCAACCCTTACTAGCTGTGACATCATTAGTTAACATGCAGAGCATAGCTTCAGCTCCTGCTCTTGTATGCACCATACACGCACACTATCTGCACAGCTGCACATGAAATGATGATATATGTACCTACAAACACCACAGCACTTGTGCAAAACTTCAAGCCAATCAGGCTCACCCATTCTACTTAAATGCATAGAGAAGATGCCAACTGCATTTAAGTTTATTGTCTGTTGTGCACAGTTTAACAGTCTGGTGCCCGCTTCAGTACTAGTACACTACTTTGGAAAAACTGCAGTGCCTCACCCCAAGTTTGATTTCTGTTTGATTTCTGTTTTGCAGGAAAAATAGTCACCTGATTCTTCTCTTCTGCTGTGAGTAGAATAAAGCTGAAATATGTAGGAACGCGCTGCTATCAGGTCAAGAGCCTTACGAACTCTGACATCAGTTAATTGAATGTTAAACTTAGTGGTAGTCGTTTGGGGTTTTTTCCTCTCATACTCTACTCTTGTGTAGAGTAGGATAGTCTCAACCTGCTTCACAAAATATTTCATAATTTATGTGCATGTGTGTGTGGTTTTTTTTTTTTTTTTTAAACACACACACACTTTCATGGGGCTTTAATGCCATTACTTCCATGTGCAAGAAACTAGGTACCTTCCTCACGTTCCCCAGTGTGCTAATAACAAACTGTGCAAAAGGCAGACTCACACCAAAGGCTAGATTGTAAAATGTAACGCTGACTGGTTAGGAACATGCATCTTGCAGTTATACCTACAATAATAACTTATAACAGATATTGCAGAATGTACAGAAATTACTGGCAATAATTGAGAGATTGTCCTTATATAGGAAATGTTACATGCATCTTTCTTTGTCCCCCAAACTATTTTGAGGCTGAAAATGAACTTAATGAAAAACATGGGATGTAGGCTTAGAGTGCGTTATACAACCTAATGACTGGGTATGGAATCTTAAAGTTTTCTTTCTCATCTTCGTTTTAAAAATGGTCTGTGTTGATTATCATTCTGGCTTTATTTTCTTCAGTCTTGCATTCCAATTAATCACAAGTCTCACCATTTCTGGACAACAACCAAATATTACAGCTGCACAGAGGTCATGACAGTACTTTTAAATGTATACTATGTTGTTTTACCTCCACACTGTCTCATATTTCATTTCTGAGAACAGCAACGGCAAGCTCGCAGCCCAGAGCACAGTGAGGAGGTTGCCTCTGGCACGCTTGACAGGAGTCAGTAACGTCAAGGAAAGATTATTCTAGCAGGATGGGCTACTCTGGGTCCATGCTCCAGTATTACAAATAAACGGTGAAATGCCATTATGAGTTTTGCGTTATTTTTAGAAAACTGTCTTGAAGAGACCCAATGAAATTCCTGTTTCCATTTCTGCTGTTGTCCTCATTTTATAAGTGAGGTTATGAGACACAGGGAGATTATAATTTGCTTAATGCACAAAAGAAATCTTGTACAAAAGGGTATGTATGAAAGCGATGGCCTATTAACCAGAGACAGAACTGCGTTCTTCCACGTCCTACTCTAGCTCTTCAAGCACTGTTTCGAACTTCACCTGCGCTTTCATTTCCCCTCTTTTGACATTTGGAAACATGGAGAGAAGAAAGGCTAGCAAATCAGACTTCAGGTGCCAGCAAAAGAATTCAGGGAAACAGGCATAAACACTTACCATGGGACAACCCCTCAGAGCTCCATGTTTCTTTTTGCCAGCAACAAGGGAATTTTTCTTATTGATTGCTTTTTGTAATCGAGCTTAACAAACAGGACTTCCCTCAAATGATTCTTCCAGCTAACCTGATAGAAAACTAACCTTGTTATATTTATTGACAGAACATTGAAATAAGTATTATAGGTCTAGAGGGAATGTTTCAGTTCATTGATTTTTCTTCTTCTTCTTTTTTTTTTTTAAGGAAATAACAAATGGACCATATTCTGCTTGGCATATTATGCTGGGAATAATCTGAAAAAATGCTTAGCTTGTTCAAAACATGTCTCAAAAACTTCTTCCAGTCCCTGAGGAGCAGGGGGCCTTTTGAATAAATCTGATCCTGTCCAAACAATCAATTTGCAATTTCAATTATTTGCAGAACGCTCCTTTTGTGCTTGTTCAGGAAATGAAAACCTGAACTGGTTTCTTTTAATCTGTGGCAGTGAGAAGACATGAGGTTTTGGGGAATATAATTTTTTTTTTAGGGACTGGTTATGTCTTAAGAGTCAGGTACTGGTAGTCTAATGCATTTCACTAAATCATTCAGTATACTTCACTACTTGCTCCTGGGACACTACTTTTTCCAAGGCTTGTACTCAAAATGCTAGCCCAGCCAGCATCCCTACTGCTTATGCTCTCCTCTGGAACACCTTAGAGCAGTATCATTCACTTGGCAGAGAGCAAGATGGATGGCAAATCTTCTAAGAGAGTTTTGGGGCCAAAGAGAAGAGGGCGACAACGGAAAAGTGCCAGGGGCCCTTAAACGTAAGAGGAAGAAATTAGTCGAGGAATTGTACAAAGAGTGATAGCTCTGAAGAGAAATATCTGAAGCTGAGCAGAAAAAATAATAAAACCCTGAGATTTTCTAAATATGCTAACAGATACTAGAAAGCTTTTCACAAATAATGCAATGCTCAGACGCTTAAGGAAACTGTCTCTCTTCAACAGCATGAATTGAACAGATTCCACACACCAAATAGCCAAATGTCCCCTTCTGAAAGATTTAGAGGTCACTCACCAGTATTCAGTCAAATAACCTCCCAGGGAAGGTTATCTGAATTCCTAAAGACAATCATTTGAAATAATCTGAGATGATAAATGCAAATGTATTACAGTGCAATGCCACAAAGTTCCCCAAAACACTGTCACTTTCATTATCCAAACAGCCTGATGTAACCTATTTCATTACTGGGACCTAAAAAGACACTAATTTTCCTCACAGGTTTTAAAACCTCAAACTAGACCTTTTAACTGAAATAAAGTGCAAAAAAGAAGAGATACTGCAGCTAAAGTCTATACCACTGGTATAAGCACATTGCAGAAACGCTACAAGCTGCATCTCAAATTTATTTACCTAGAGGGTCCTTCACAAATTCAAAAAAAGAGCCAAAATAGTGAGGAAGCCTTCTGGGGTTAGAAGACCAATGCCTACTGTGACTACAAACATAATGCCACTATATTCCTACCACTGGAGCAAGCATCAGCTTTACATGTATGGCTCCCAGCTAAAAATCACTGCTACTGAAAGGAACTTACTTCTTGCCAGGGGTCATATCCAGTGTCTTTTACTAGGACTTTATCTAGAGTTGCTTTGTGCACTACTGAAAAAAGAGACATGTCTCGCCTCACGGACAGTATCTGCTCATGAAAAACTACAGCATTCTTTTCAGCTCTGCTCACTATTATGAGCTTGCTTACTTACTGAGTCTGCACACTCGTAATTCTTGCCATAAAGGACTGTCTCATATAAGTTTTGCAGTAATAATTACTTCTTCCCAGCACATTGTATCTTGACTAATCATGGAGAGTATTTATGAATTCACATCGTCTATGACTGTGTTACATGTAGATTAAGCCACTGCTTTTGATGTGGACTTTACCTACTGTCACTGTACAAATATTAACAAACATTTACTTTATTCAGAAAAACATTAATACACTGTATTGGCATAGCTGGACTGCATTTGGTGTTTATGGCTCTTGGTTATCCAATACCCTTTCATAAAGATAGTTGATAATGAAGAGAAGGAAAAAAAAAAAGTGTTAGAACAAAAAAAGTCTGTCACTGAAGATGCATATGGTTTTCCAAGTATTGGTGAAGCCTCTTTTAACTGTTCTACTGAAAATGTTTTGGAAGCAAGCGTATGCCTGATTTCTTTCGGCTCTGTGTCTGGTGTCTGTGTGCTCAGTTTATGTGTTTGTGTATACACACATGGACAGGGGAACTTCCTGTATTTCTCAAACATTTCCATTTAAGAAAGCACAGTCTCTTTGCAGTTATTTGTACTTTAGAATGGGGAGGGTTAGTATAGGAAGAAAGGGACAACCATATGATCACTGTTTCTAAAACACTTCCCTGATCCTTAAGTAAATGATCAGAGTCCTTCCCATAGGCATTATTCAAATTTGCTTTAATCAAAAACTTTGAGCATATACTGACTTTCCAAAAACAAATAGGAAATCAGTGGACTGAACAATGGCAGTAATAAAGGATATGTATACGCCTTGCATAGTAGCACCACATTTATTACACATACCTTACATTACTTATTTTGTGCGCTGCAGTTGTGCACACTGGGCACAAAAGAAGCAGAGGGTTCCTGTCCAAAAGAACTTATAACCTAGGGCATTTTTATAGCACTCCCAGAACAGATATGCAGCCAGGAAACACGACAGTATAAGGTATTCTTAGCAAATACAGAAATCCTTCAGCACCTCTGCATGTCCTTTCAATATCTACATTTACTAGACAATATGATGACCAATTTAAATAAAAAGAAAGCGGTATAATGAACACACATTGGACCTTGCATACTGCCACCTCGTGGTAATTTAGTCCCACATTCCAGAACTACATGAGAACCAAACACTAAACATCTTACTAAAATTTGAATATGAAAAGGCAACAAAATTTCTTGGCATCACATCCTCGAAACACCAATGAGCCAAAAAACCCATGTAAATTGCACAAACACTAACGTTGCTCCCTACGCTAAAGGAACTGCTCTTGTTGCATCACCCAGTGGGTGGCTCAAAAGACCACTACACAAATTTCAGGCTTTTCACAAACAGACACCACCATTTACATTGCGGGTCTATGAATTCCTACAGCACTGTTTTGTACTTTCAGTATACGGCACAGGGCTGTATTCTGAAAGGCAGATCATCATTAAAATAAAAATAATTGAAGCAAGATAGTCAAATGACTTTTCCAAACTCCCAGATGGATTGAACTGGAAACAGGATCCACAGGAGCTGACTGTGGCCACATTTACACCAGACCAAACCTGTACTAGCTACAGTGAATTCGAAATCTTCACACTGCAATACAGACATGGGAGTTAATATTCAGGTCTGTGTCCTTCGCTCAGCAACATAAATATTCGTTTGTGAGAAACTGGAAAAAAAAGTATAGGTGTTAAACAAGGAGAAACTACTCTGTGTATGTTTGAGAGAGAACAACATCTATGCAACAACGTTGATTTTGATACATATTTAGCCAAGTTTTTCTGTAGCATCTTGCTTCTCTGCATCTCAAAACTAATTCACTAATAAAGAGTTGCTCAAATGGTTAAAAAAAAAAGACAAAATTATTGCTGCACATATCATTTTATACTTTGAAAATGCAGAGTGAGGTCAAGTCAAATATTCTTTACACTTTTCCCAATATTTTGGGGGTAATGCAAATTTCTACTTGCACATGGACTTAATCAGGTTACTGTAAATTATCCTCTCTGGATCCTTGGGTAATTGGCAGCACAAGACAGCCATTTACAGCTTAATACCTTACGCTGGGCCACCATACTGTGAGACCACAGAGCTGGTAACCTGCTACCCAGGAGCTGACAGACTACATTGCAAATTGAAGGAAAAAAAAAAAAGAGCGAGAGAGAGCGTGAGCGAGCGAGCGAGCGAGCGCGCATGCACGCTCGAGAGAGAGAGAGAGAGAAAAATACATTTTTAAAGATAACCTGGAGGCAAATATAATATTTATACTTATTTATCCTCACAGCACAATCATAAGCCCCAAAACATGTCTAATGAGGTGGAATTGCAAAATGGCTGAGAGTCCTACTTCCTTTGGCTTCTCAGTGGTCTCTTAGCAGTCACATGGATCTATATTTTTTCAACTATGTGACTGCTGCAGGCAAAACTCCTACAAGTAAGAGTGAGAGTCACAGCAAGTCCTTAACTCCCAGTGGTATTCATCCACAGAAACGCCAACCCAGGAAAAGTGAGAAGACAGATTAAAAAAAGTTGCAGGGGCAATGAGACGCAGCAGACAAAATCGTACTTAATTCATGCCTCACCTGTGCAGGGCACCATTTGCTCAAATGAACCTTCACCCAGAGCTTGCCAGTCTGAATGGTCTCAGTCCTTTGAGCGTTCAGAATCAGAAACGTAAAGGAAATCAAAACATGGCAGAGGGATTACACAGAGGGATTAGCTCCAGCTAGGTCAATATTGTATCTTTCACGTGTCACTTATTAGATTCCAGTTTCATTTCAATCTCTTTCAGGAAGTATCTGATACCCTCATAACAAGTTCAGATTTTTTTCACTGAAGCAATCTAAATTTTATCTTAAAACTAACTGCTGTTTTAGAACTGTCAGAGGTCCTAAGGTGATCAGATTGGTTCATCATGGTTTCCAAAAGATGGTCCCAGATTCCTAATGTGCTCAGCACATTTCCCTTTGTCTCAATGTCCTGATGCTTTTGCCTAGATATTTAAAGGTCCATTTTCAGGTGTCCTTTTTTTGCATGAATTTAGAAATTGTGGCTAGGGCATTGGTTTTGAAAATTGCAGATCACCAACCCCTCCCCCCCCCCCCCCCCCCAAAAAAAAAAATCAAGATATCTATAATGCATCTTGAGCACTACAGAAGTATGGGGCATGAGGGGAGCACAAGTAAGACCACATATTTACTTAGGCATCAAACATTTTACTATGGTTGTGAGCAGCTGTGGCTTCTACCAAGAAGAGAGAAAACTGCAGTTGCTCCAGACCATTTGGACATAGTCATGGACTTGTCCAGCAACCTCAAGATAGGCACATAAATTGGGGAAGTTTGGCTCAGAGATTAGATATAGAGATCAAAATAGCTCTGTAGTGTTTAGATCTCCCCTCTTTGAACACCTAGGAAATTCTGAAAATTCTCATCCATCTTTAAAGGAGTTTTTGGACTCGGTTTAGCTCGCAATTCAGATGCTCTATGCGTAGTACTGCCTATGTCATCAGGCGACGCTCTGTGGGTGCGTACGCATACTCCCAGACTGAACTCTCAGATCAGGAAGTACAGTCAGGAAAAACGGGGAAACAACTTTCAAGACGCTAATATGGCCATAGTAATAAATCACTTATAGCCCCCAAAAACCCACTGGGCAAGCTGGAATTAGAATCATAAGGCAAAAAATTTAAAGCCTCAGCTAATGAAGTCACTACAGTTTTAGTTTGTATTGCCTGAGCAGCTGCAGAAATGACTAGAAAGTCTCACCCTGCCACAACATCTGAGAAGTTCCAAGAAGCTACAATTCTCATGAACAGTCAGAGCCATAAGTACTCCCAATTCCTGCTGAAGTACCAGCACGTGCAAGACTAGCACTCCTCCCAGAACCATCTTCCTGGAGAGTTTACGTGACTTATATTTCTCTTTGCAGTGTAATCTTTGTTGCAGGTTCGGATATGTAAGAACACAGAAATTAATATCTATTAAAGGCTGTCGAAGACAGTATGAAGACATTTTTAAATCTAGCATGTGCATGACTCATTCACATTCACTTGGAACGGACAGCCTGAGATAATGATAGCGATAGATCCCCAGGAGGGATCATGTCATCATGCTGCGCGCAGAACAAGCTGCATGCTATGCTATGCTATGCTGTCCATTTACATCTAGTGTCGCAATTAGATTCTATAATCAGTAAGCTTAATGTCTTTTAAACTTCCTCCAATATTACAGATTTTTTCCTGTTTCTCATCCAATTTATGAACCTTTCTTATGCGTCAGCAAGAAAAAGCTTTAGCCTTTCTCTTTGAAAGCAAGAAAAAAATCATTTTCTTCCTCTCTGAACATTATTTTATAGATATTTATGTAAATAAACAATAAAGAAGTCAGAAAATTTATCTTATTCTGATACAAAGCTGATTGTGAGGTATAAGATGACCTGTCATCTAATAAACCAGTCTGAAATTGGGTGCTGCTTCACAGAGTTTGTGATTAAAGAAGTATCTTACTATTTCAGAGGAAATGACAAATCTGCCTTTTACATTTATTTGTGACCTGTAGAAAACAGAGTAGTGCAAGTGTGGAGCCAATAATTTAGCTTAATCTGTTTGATTCATTCACTACCTTTCACTTCTAAGATATAATTTCAAATCTAACCTAGGCCAAAGTAACAGAAAAATCTTTGCAATCCAAGTCACCGGAAAGGTCACAGTTAAAAGAAGCTCCTAAGCTTTAGTCTGATTTGAACCACAGCAGCCCGAAACATGGAAGAAGTAGCAGAGCCACAGCATCTACACATCTACTATCTTTGATCATCCTGTGCCACACAACGTTACTCACTGGGATCCTGAAAAACCTTCTAATGAGGAAAGAACGTGTAGTTCTACTACAGATACAAGCCTGCTTGTTCTCAGATGCTTTTCCTGCTGGCCTCATGACAACCGGACAGTTCAGTGGGGTTAGACATTGACTATGCATTTGTCTGCTGCTTCCAAGGCACTTTAGAGGCCCACATGTATTTAACTTGTGACATTACCACCTGTGTCTGGGGAGCTGACCTTTTCAAGCCAGAATGGCTGGCAGCTGTGACACAGGTTACATCTCTTCAGTGCAAAGGCTGACAGTCACTTGACCCTCCTTAGCAGTAAGTGAACGCACTGTTTGCGCACAGAAAGGGGAAAATGAAGTCTCTCTGCTGCATGGATTCCTCACCTGATACGCACTGAGCCATTTATCTTTGCTTCTGTGCCCCAAGTACAGTTATATTTATGTACCTGCGGGAGCTGTAAGGAGCTTGTTTATTATTTGTTTTCATTTAATGATCTCTGCCATTCTCCCCTAGGAATAGCCATATGCACTATGCAAATCATATTAAGCCCTTGGCAACAGTGAGAATGCCTTGAGCAGTAATACCTTGCACATTAGCTCTTTGAACGGGGGCAACCTGGTTACTGAACTAAGCCTGCACTTCCCCCAAGTCACCCTTGTTTGCTGATACTGTCATTCCCCTCCACGATTTACAGTCTTTTCTGGGAGCTAGTCGTGGCTTGCTCCAGGCTCCTTTTGCCCCAGCTGTAGCACTGAGGCCAGTGGTTTCCAAACTGTGGTCTGTGGACCCCCCACCCCAATCCATAACTTGGATTGCAGTCTTGTTTTGCATGCTAACAGCTCACTCTAACAACTGCAAGAAGAAAATGGGAGAAGAAAAACAAACTGAACATTTTTCTAACAATTATTTGGGCAGTGACTTTGGTTGCCAAAGGGACACTGTGTGATCACATATCAGAGACAAGATGGTAGAAAGAGAGGTCAACAAATCATAATTAACCCCATATGATAAAAGAGCATCCATGCTACGAAGCGGAGGTGTGAGAATTGACAAGAATTCCTATTCTTTAAATGTAGCATTGCAGAAACTTAGGATACAATTCAGGTAGAGTGGATCGACCCCGAGACTAGAAATGTGTCTCCTGGCAATGAT
Organism: Struthio camelus; assembly: GCF_040807025.1. Lineage (NCBI taxonomy): Eukaryota > Metazoa > Chordata > Aves > Struthioniformes > Struthionidae > Struthio > Struthio camelus. Next base: position 11,340,464 of record NC_090964.1, read on the forward strand.
TCCTTCTATAACCTTTGCCAATTCCCTTAGCCTTTCTAGACCCCATGTTCATATCTGTGATAGAGGGACAATGATCATGAGCCACCCCTGTACAAATCTGGGGGGGGAGGTCTAAACTGTGAACAGAAACATGATCACAGCAAGAATCAGTGCTTCTGTCAAAGGAAAACATTTGATATTTCTCATAACCCCTTGTCACAAGCCTCACAGTCCTCAGAGTCTGAGCGACTCGCTAAAAGCCAGATCTAACCAGTCAAATAGAGCTTTCAAATAGCTTATTTTGAAACTACATACTACGTTTTAACTTGCCCTTATCCCTGGCTCCTTTTAGCTCTTTGCATTGCAGCTTTGCTATGCTGGTCCAGATGATCTGCACTTTGATTAATTAATTTATTCTGATTATTTAACTCCTTTGTCATTATTTCATATTCTTCTTCCTTGATTTTTCTTTGCTTATCTCCCTGTCAGTCTTGTCTTTGTATCGCTCTCTATTTCTGACTCATTTTGCTCTCAAGTAATTGTTTTTCTTTTCATCTCTGCTTCTTCCATTTATTACCTTCATACTTGGAAAAATACACACTAATACCTCCAGGGAAAATAATCCACAACACAGAGAGTGAAAGAGAGGGGATCCACAGAAGCTGCAGTGCTGAGAAAGACCTAGCAGAGACAACGAACAGCAGATTAGATATGGTTTTGCAAGCTAGGGCTACAGAAAAGGCTGATGAAATCTTGTCAACATATGCAGAGGCATTACCTTGTGTTATGGACCAGAGAGATTTAAATCCCTCCTATAGGGCCTTCATGCTACCTCATATGGAATACTGCATTAGGTTTTGTGTTATGCATTGCCTCAGCAATACACCTGTCCATCCAAGCGGTTACACAGACCTTATCACCAATGTTCACTACAGAACTGACAACAACCTACAGGGAGATTCGGAGAGGATCAACAAAACCCAGCAAGCCTAAAGCATAATTGCAAAAAATGTCAAAAAGTGCTGAATAGCACTTTTAGCTTGGCCAGAAAGCGGTTAAGGAGCTCACAAAAAGATGGCAAATATACAACATACTGATTATCAAGGAGTGGTGAATGCATTTTTACACCATGCACAAAGAGATAAAATGAAAACAGGGTAACTTAGGTTAAATTTAATGAAAGACACGCGGAACAGTCTCTCATGCTGAGAGGCTTGTGAGATCCATTACTTGGGTATTTAATGGCAAATCAAAGATTCTTTATTTTCTCAAACCAGGTGCTGAGATGCTATACTGCATGAAATCTTGCCTGCCTGTGCAAACTGCCTACAGAGAGACTGAGGTTCTCGGTGCCACTGAAGTGGGAACGGACTGAATTTGTTTTTTGCGTGCTTCTATTAGAAATAGCAATTTTTAGTTTGACCTGCAATCTGTACGTTAGAATCTCTATCTAAAATAATCAAGTCAACATGTGCCTCATTCCAATGAATTTCTTCTAGCTTTTCTCTCACAGAAATCAATACAGGATGCAAACACTGAAGATCCAGCATTATCTTCCATTCAGGAGCATTAATGTTGTGTGAGATGCATGTTCAACCTTGGTGCATAATGAGCTTTATTTGCTACTTGGCCATGCTGTAGTCAGTGTTAATAAAAATATACTATAAATAATTAACAATAATTTAAATATTCATATGTTGTTGGGGGCAAGGCCTTTTATCAGGCATTTGAGGATACATTAGTGAACCATGATGTATTTCCCCAAGCCTGACTTTATCCTAAAAATGCTACCCTAGTGCATAGAGTAATAAGATATCAGAATGGCCAGCAGACAATTTGCTAATATATAACTACAATATTCTTACTTGATAAACTACAATTTCATAAATAGCTGATGCATATGAGCAAGCTAAAACAATATTAGAAGCATTAATTTCATTTGACTAATGCTTATATATATTTTATGCCTTTATATATTTTTTAAAAAGCATTCTTTCTTTTTTTATGCAGGAAAGTGATTTTTCTTCCACTGCATTGGAGATGTCACCTCGGATTGTCACTCGAAGGTAGAATCGCTCCTGAGCCAAATGATACTGTATATAACTGCCGACACAGTCTCCCCCAGGTGAACTTAGGAGCTATGGTTTCCTTTTTCATAACTGTTCAGCTATGGAGCTTTGCCTCTGGAGCTGGACAGAAAGCCAGTACTAAGGGTATGCTCTCCTATCCATATGCACCTGTAACTTGGTATTAACATGATCCATACCCACAGAGCGACAAAATTAAGCAAAAAAGTCCCATTCTAAATATAGAAGTGATGCTGGAAAAACCTCTGTAACCTCCCTCTGTAAGCAGTCTTACTCTCCCTGGGTGTGCAGGCGATACTGACAATGAATTGGATTCAGCAGTGCTATTAACCCCCTACTATAGTTTAATAAGAACACATTTCAAAGCGCTTTGCAAAAATGCAGTCAGGTAATTGTTAAATTTCAAAATATCTGAAATATAAAAATTAAAATTTTATAAATATGGAAAGGCAATGTTCCAAAAACATTGTTTGTTCATTTGCATTTCTCATCTATAACACTGACTACTCAAGCTTTTCTTGTTAAATAAATGGTCTACTACCTTTCAGTTTATGTGAAGCTTATTCAGTACAATACACAAGATGGATTTAGTAGCTAAAGAAAGCAGGTATGTTTAGCTAGGCCACCCTGTGACAGGATTGCATACTTGGCTTTTACCAGAAAAACAGGCTCAGTCACTGAAAGAAATTATTTCACATACTGGAAAAAATAATTTCTTTATAATACAGTTCTAGACAGAGTAAGCAGTAATAAATGCAATCAGGTTTCCAACAAGGCTCCTAATTAATCACAAATGCCATCCCTAACTGATTTGGCATGTGTGGCCCAGCACAGTTCAGCAGCACTGCTCTGGCCCTTGGCATTTGATGGCTATGAACTCATGTCCTAGTCCTGCAAGTCAGGACTTACAGCCAACTTAATAAGTTCGTAGTTCTCACTTTAGTTCAGGAGGGCCTTTATGCACCTCTGTACATCCTGTTGACTTCAATAAAAAGTTAAATAACTGCCCTCAGCGCAAATGGCTGCCCAGTACTCAAGAGGAAACTGCCCTACTGCAAAACAAAGCACTCATGCTACCCATTTGAAGACAGCACGTTCTAGTAAGACAGATTCAGGAAGCCTCATTTTTGCTTCTCCCTCACACGGTATTCCACGGTATGAGCCCGAGTGCTTTGACCCTCCCATCAGAAGAGAAAGAATTGTTTTTCTGGCTTGTTTGCAAGTATGCAACACTTACAAATAGCATTCAAAGCACCCTTCAGGAATTGCATCTTTTTTCACACTGTCCTGCAAGTAAACCTATGGAAGAGCTCATACAGAGCAAGCAGAAGGAAGAGCTCACTGTAGAACAGGTATCTCCACCGACGTGTGCCTTGGCTTAGCCCACCCACTTGGCACTACTCTGCAGAAGCACTGACTAAGACCATCAGCCCCTACTCAGGAAGGGAGAGAAATCTTCTTCCCCTTTCTTGCTCATGTGTTTCCCTCAACTTTATTTGCTTTGAATTAATCGTTCATAAACCAAGGCGGCTAATCAACAACTTAACAAAGGAACGAAACACTAGACAGCAGGTTCTGCGCGTACTTCCTAATCCTAGTGCTGCGACATGTAAGTATTCCATATTTGGAGTGAAAGACTAAGCCTATGGTTTGCACAAACGAAAAAGCTACAAAATCTGGATTTGATTTATGAGTTTGCTACACTACTAGGCAAAGTACTGTCTGTCCCAAACAGATCATCCATATAAAAGGAATAATTAAACTAGCAACAGGCAAAGTTGCATTTGTAAAGTGCTTTGAGATCCCTGAATGACCAACACTAGGAAAGAACAAAGCATACTACTGCAGGGTGAAATATAGGTACAGGAATGCCATTTTTGTATTAAAAACAGAAGCAAGAAAGGAGGCTTATGCTACTTCTCTTAAAAGATCATCAGGTATTTGTTTATAGGCGCTTATCCCGGAAGGGCACAGCTGTCCCCCTGACATGGGCGTGCATTAGACTGAACTCCAAGTTTTTGTAAAGTAGGTTGCTTCAAGAATCACTTTGTAAAATCAGGTAAGTAATATTTCCAAGTTCATCTCCTGGACCTGTGACACACCCTTTAAGTCACCTTTCTGATATTCAAAACCTCTGTTAAGTCTGCCCTGCTGTCATTACTGGGCAGCCACTGCCTCAGGATAAATCTAAAACACTTTTTGGCACTGTCAGATTAAAACTTACCTATCAGCTCACTGCAGTGCTTTAGCTCTCCCTAAATCTGTACTTTGGAGAGAATTTATGACCAGGAATTGCATTTTGCAAAATGATTAAAGTTACCAAACTTCCATAAAAAGTTGCAGTAGTAGACATCATTTTTTTGAAAGTATGCTTAATTTATGAGAGGTGGAAGGTTTATTGTCATTTAGAGTCCACAGTGATGCAGCAATTTAGCATTTTGCTGAAGCTGTACACAGCTGCTGTCTCATTTATGATTTTTACATGTTTTTAAATTGCCATGTTTGTAACTGGGAGTGTCTGCACATTGAGGAGGGGAAGGTGGAATGACTCTCCTTGTTGCTCCCTAGCCCACTGTTAAAATGTGAAGCAGCTCATGGTCCTTCTAACAAGACTGTAAACTTTCGGCACTTAAGACACACGCGCGCGCACACACACAGAGTTCTGCAGTAACATAAAATTCACCATAGATGTAAACTCCTCTGCTGCTAGTCTGGGGATAGAGATCGCACAAACTTTGAGGACAGCGAACCACCACATTAACGCAAGCGGGAAGAGTTTTAGTCGGCCTATTCCCAGCAACTGGAGGCTCCGTCTGACAGATACGCACCAGTGACCTCTGCATCCACAAAGCACGGCTCTTTAACCTTGCAGGAAGTCTAACCCTGTCCTCCCCACAGAAGGCATCACCTCATCCTGCTCCCACACTGGTGTTCTTACCCACCCTGCAGAAGGCAGCACAAGAAAGGAAGGTTTTCACCATTAGCATATGGTCAGTTGCCCATCATTTCAAATTAACACATAAGGCTCTTCACTGAATGTTAAATCCCCTTTGTGAAGTCAAGTTCTCTGTGAAGGTGGAACTGCAAACTTCCAAAGAGGATAACTACTATCTCTTTGAAGAGCTAGAGTACAGCCTAAGAAGCCTCATGCACCTCAAGGTGCATTTCTTTAAGTCATCCTAACAATCTTCCTAACGGCTTAGGATCCTTCCCCTTAGGTCACTTCCTGTCTTCTTGTTCTAGATCTCATGCCACTTCCTCTCAGTCCACTTCCATCCAGGCACATCCTCTCTGGAGTAGGTCAGATGAAAGCACTCTAAAAAACAAATCTGCAACCCACCAAAGACTCTGAAATGTCATCTAGGTAAAATGTAATGCTTGTCCTGCTCATTCGGACCTCCTGTTTGGTGTGAACAGGCAACCCAGTATAAAATCAGGTAATGGAGTCCCGTCTATGTTTAAAGATGTATGTATCAAAAGCTAGAAGAATTCTTAATATTCCTTACAGTTCAAGCTTTTGTTTCTGCATGCTGGGCAATTCCTTCCCCACTGTGAAGCAAGTTCACCCTGACCCTTCAATAAATTTAGACAGAGACCTGGGGAGTTTTGATTAAATAGCAATTAAAGTCCCCAACATGGTGTTAAAGAAAGTAGAAGACAACTGAAATTGAGTCAGCTTGAATGCTAGACATGGAAAATGTCCAAATGCCCGTTTGGATGATGTATATATATCATCTACTGCTTTAGAGGTTCTGCTACCATTTGCAAATTCAGCCAGCTGCAGACATGTAGCTGGTCATCAGACCTCTTGATCACCATCCATGCCCTCCCAGCTGCTCTCCACACAGTTTGCTTGATAACAGTTGAGGTTCCGACAAGCATCTGTACTCCCATGTGCTTACTGTAATTGAACCACTGAGATTTCCAAGGCTCAGTGCAGTGCACAGATCTCCAAGCCGAGATGTGTGGAATGGAGCACGGGGCTGCCTCAACTATTTAAGCTAGTCTACTGTTATCAGTAATTCCTTTATTTTCCTTTGTGTTAGTTGATTTTTACAAAGCTAGCCTTATACGTATAACTGAAAACTAATTAAAGACATTTTGATTTACCTTTGTAAGAAATCCAGTCTCTCCCCCTTTAGCATTAGAATTTTCCAGCTCGATTCAATTCTACATTGTGTTTATGATGTAATTTTAAGACTCCCTTAAAAACAAACTCAAAAGGCTCTTTTCATTAATTCTGAATTTCTCTTGCAACAGGCAGTGTTTTAGCTACAGAGAAGGCTGGAGTTCCTGTCAGTTGTAATAAAATCCAATTGCTTCTTAATAACTGGAGTGAAGTCAAAAGGAGCCTCAACAATGAGGAATTAGCGATTAGCAGCAATAATCATGGACTAATTGAAACAATAACCTATTAATTGGTGTCTTGGAGATCCTCACAGGCACAGGAAGCTATATGTAACTCAACTTGGCATTACTAAGCATATAGACTGTCTCTCTTGATGAAATCCTTGTTTTGCCAGGAAGAGACCTCACACTTTCCTTTTCTGTGAGAATACTCAGGATAATGAGAACTTCCTAAATGCCTGAAAATATTAAATGCTAATCACTGGCATTTAGATAAATTTCATGATCCAGAACACATCTCATACTAAAGAGCTACACATTCAGCTACGTCTTTTTTTTGCTTGTTTGTTTCATAGTTTAGCTCCACAAGCTCTACCATTGGCAGTCACAGAGATGCAACTTCTTGCTCTGTAAACAAATTATTTTGTTGTCTGGATTTTTTTTTCCGAAGTAGGTAGATATCATATCATTAAGATATGGCATGTTTACGTACCTAAATCAATATTAATAGAGTGAATATTAACATGTCAGCTTCAGCAAAGCAGCTACAGGGAGTGTTTGGAAAGGTCACCCCTTTCCTAGCATGCCCAACAGTATCAGTCATTTCTAGCTTATTGCACAGGACAATAATTTATTGTGAGAGGGAAGCTGTGGCCATTATGGAGTGTCCACTGCAATGCAGGGAACATTTATGTCCCTTCACAGGAATTGAGTAGGTGGCCTTCTTTCATTCCCCAAGAAAGGGGCCGAGAAGCAGAAGGCATGGAGGCAGATGTCTGATAAATACATATGGGTAGTGCCCTTAGCTCTATCAGCAATCCACAGCCAAATAATTGTTGCAAAACTCTATCTAAATGTTAAAATTATAAACATTACCTGTGCAAAATACGGCACACAGTAGCTAATGCAGCTGATATTGGAGAAGAAAGAACTGGTAGAATTTAACCTATGAAGAATAAATAACCCTTCGAAACAAAAAGGAAAAAAAAAATTGTAAACATTTATTTCAATACTTACTAGAAAGGGACAGAGCATCAGCACAAGCAGTCCTGCAGAGTATCTGTGCTACAGTTGACAGGCTAGCAGCCCAAAATCTGTAGACCAGAGCAGCATATGATGTAAATGTTGTCCATCATAAAAATCAATGGTTCTTTTGCTAAGTGGTCAATATTTATTTAGCTTTAGCATTGTTTAATTCAATGCATCAATTAAAGATAGTGTAATGTCTGATTTGGTCCCAGGCTGCTGTTTCTGTTTGTCGTTACCTCATCTGTTTGATATCACTCATGTCTTTAAGTCTCTGCTCTTTTGTCCCCTTGCATAACTCAAGGACAGGAGTAATTGACGTGAAACTTTTAAAAATTAATTTCACCGCATATGCCACTAACAGAGAGTGCAAGTCCTCAGAATCATTTATAACTTCATGGTGATTGGCCCTGACAAAACAATACCTTAAAAACTCACAAAAGTAAATTATGGTCCAGGCAAATGGCTGAATGCTAGCTGGGCCCAAGGCTTGGAATGCAGCCAGGCAAAAACAAAGTAATGCGCTTTTGATATTAATAACAGAGATGATATTGATCTGCAAGCCAGTGTCACTTCTATGCTCAGGCAAGGAGATTGCTTCAGGCATTTAGTCCACTGAAAGCCACTTTCCATATAGGCCATTTAATTCTGGGAGTCTTTAATTATATGAAATGGAACCCAGTTAAAGGGCCAGATACCTCTTTATCCATCTTGGATATGGGCTGTGATTCAGGAAGCTGTCAAAAATGCATATAACTCAATTCTTAGATTTCAAAATGCAGTCATCTTTCTAAATGTTTATTTCATCTGTGTGTTTCTTTGGCTCAGAGCCTGTTATGCAGCTGTAGATACATGAACTCAAATTACAGGACGATATTTTTCAAAAGACCTGAAGCTAATCCTCCTGTTTTTTATACAACAAAAGCAGCAACTGGGATGAAAGTGTCAAATTCTCTTACTAAAACACAGAAGGCAGTAGAAAAGAGACAGTACACAGATCTACAGTTTGAAACTATCCTCCCTCACACATGCATTTGCACACACACCTGAAAGTGAGCTTGTTATCCTCAAACAGAAATTATCAAATGTGTGTGCTGTTAGGTTCATAAATAAATTACTTGCTATAAATGTACTAGGAGAGGCTGTTCCTTAAAAATGCTTCCAATGAGAAAGACACTGAGGAGGTGCCAGGGATTGCTCTTATTCTTGCTATGCCCTTGCCTTCCCAGAGGACAGAGTTTTGTAGGGTCAAGGCGAGTGGAAGTGAAGTGCATATGGGACTGCAGAAAGGGGAAGGCAGAGGCGCCACGGATGACAAAGGTCTGCTGCAAAACTGTACCTTTGTTTGGCTTCTAAATATATGTATAACTCCAATCCAAGATCCCTCTTTCTAAGGCTGGAGTATCTTATTTTCTGTACCATAAATTTATCACCAAAAGAGTGAAGTAACGATTTTAGTGTAACATTAGGTTGTGTACAGCTGTACACATTAGCATCAGCTAACTGAAGTGTCTGAATCTCTATGACTGCTTTAGCTAAAATCACTTTGGAAGTTGGCGTTCTTCTCTCTCTCCTGTCCAAAGGGTTTGAGTAGAGCTTCCCACGGTCATTTCCACCCTTTATTTTTCATTCTTCATGTCCTTCATGAGAGAATTCTTCTACTACATGTTCCATTGCCAGCTTGCTGGGGCATTGTTCTGCCAGCATGTAAATACCAGTAACTAACTAAACAGTGGGCAACACCTACCAGCTGTTTCTTCTAGAATATGAAAGGTAGGTTTATAGAATAACAGAACACAGAGAGGCAGACACAATATGAAGGCACCTGTCTGTTAAGAAGGTTGAGAAAAAACCAGTAATCCTCCAAAGAGTCCCAGAGGACTGTGCGTGCACTGGCACAGAAGTTCAGTGTATTTTACTAGCCTTAGCATGGTTTCCTGATTCACTGGCCATTCTCCAGCTGGATGGAAAAGACAGTTTTGCCTTATTCTGCCATGATGAGAGAATCCCCAAAACTTTTAAGAGGTGGATACAGGGAGACAGTAATTTAGGAAAACAGCTTTCTTTGATCAATCCGTCATCTCTGCCATTAGAGCCACTGCATGGACATAAGAAGAGCCATGCTAGATCAGTCTAAAGATCCATGCAGATCACTATGTGGTCTCCAACGGAGAGACACCATATTCTGGAAGGTGGTTTTCCTAAGGTGAGGCACATGCACTCCAGGTGTGCTAACCCCTTTATTTTCCCCAGATGCAGGAAACTTGACTGTCTTATTTGTGGTAGCAGGGGACTGCATTTCCACTCTCCCCTGGGAGCACTACAAAGGCAGGAATGTCCCCTTCCCCCCAACAGTAGCCTAGTGGATACTCAGGAAGTACTACAAAACTAGCTAAACATGTCCCTCTGTCCAGCATAAGTTTATGATTCTGAGAACATCTGTACCCATCAGTGCTGCTAAAATGCAATTTATATAGTGTATCAGACCTAGGTAAAACTCAGTAACAGAGCAGTCGGCGTCATCGGGAGAGACTACACCAGCCTCTGTTTCACGAATGGGCAGGGACATAACAAGTAAAAAAAATCTTCATTTAGCAAAGACAATCAACAGCCTTATTCTGACAGACAACAGTGCTTTACAAAGAGCTCTTTAAACCCTTTTTTTTTGCAGTGTCTAATACACACATCTCCTCGAGAACCACCGGTAAGTTTCATCAGGCAATAAGCAACACAGCACAGGGCATGTCCGACCAGAGACTTCCTCAGCCACTTACTTCACTGGGCTTTGCCATTAGCTTTTCTCCTCATCACAAAGCAGAATATTGCCCCATGTCTTATTCCCCTCTCAATCCCCATTCTACATCCAACCACTGAATCTCACCTACACAGAGCCCAAGTCTCTGGGCTTTAGGATTTAATTCAGGAGGAATGAGGAAGTGGAATCTGTCAGACCAACCCAAGCACACGCTGCAAAGCTATTGCCCAGCAACCAACCTCTGCTGTTCCAGCCTTGCTTTGCCCTTCTGCCACAAGTGAATTTTAGCTTCAATTAAAATAATAATCTACATAATTAATCTCAGAAGACTGAAGATTTGTGCTCCCGTTCACAGTTAAGTCCGTCTGTCAATTCCATCTGAGCTCCAAGCTCTAGAGTAGCAACAATTTACATATAAATATCACACTCTTTCACACAAGTGGAAGCGATATAGAAAGGGAAGCAGGGAAACTTTGCTCTGACAGGTAGGTGGCCAGTAATGCTCATCTAAAATACAACATGTGGAGATCCTGAATCAATACCAGGAAGTTAAAAGAGATCATGTGCTCAACGCCAAAGCGAAGCCAGGTTGTCCTGCTGTTAAATAATCCAGTAACTTCTGCATAACGTGTGTAACTTCTGCTGAGCTATGAGGTCAAGTTTGTTTTTTTTTTATGAACAGGAAATAAGCTGAGTCCTAAAGGCAGCCCTAGCATTTCAACAGTCCTGTGCAAAAGAATACACAATACTGAAAAAAAATACATGCTCAACATTCTTGTGTTTCCTGATGGCAGTATTTATGCAAGAGGATTTCAATAAATAGGGCATTTCATCCTTGCCATTTCAGAGTCAGATTCTGAGTAAGTCATGAACCACAAATCATCTTAAAATAGTAAGGGGGGAAAACTCATCTAAAAAGTATGCAGTTCACAGAGCTTTCAAGTGCTGCATCAGCCACGTAAGGTTACAGCAGAGTACGAATGAACTGCATTCAAGCGGTGACAAATTGAGCTCTGAAGACCTGACAGGCTGCTGTGATGGTGAGAAAAATAGTTTAATGAAGATCTGAATTGTTATCAACTTTCAGTGGATGGCGATACTTTCATTTAAGAAAGATTAAATGAAACAAAGCAAACCAAAAAACCTTCCTTCTGCCACCTCATAAATCACGAGCACAACAACTCTGTGACTAACGCATGCTGTTCTGATCACCTCCCTACAAAAAAAGACAGAGTAGAGCTGTGGAGGTAGAACAAAATAACTGAGATGTTCAGCAGTATGGGACACATTCCTTCTTCACGAGATTAAATAGATTCAGATGCTTAGCTTGGGGAAAGGAGCAACTGAGGGCAACAATAGGAGTCTATAAGTCACTTTGTGGAAGGTGCATGATTATGTAGCAACAACCCCAACAGAAAAACTAGGTGTCTGAAATGATCAGGCAGGGCATTTGGGAGAGGGAAAGAAGCACTGTTCCACTGCAGTGTATCATTACGTTGTGAAACTCATTGCCACAGGCTGTCATGGAGGCAGTAATTATAAAGGGCTACTAAAAAGGGACTAGACAAACTCACACTGAGTATGTTCCACACACAACTTGATGCTAGGGAATTCCCTGAACTAGAGTGTATAATAGAGGAAAGACCACTTTGCAATTAAATCATGCAATAATTTTGGTTGGAAAGGACCTGTAGAGGTCATCTGGTTGAACCCCCACTCAAAGGGGAGCCAATCTCAAAGTCAGCTTGTGCTGCTCAAGGCTTTGCCCAGTCAGGACAGCCTTGTCCAACCTTGTCCTCATTCTTATACTTTTTCCCTAATATCTGCTTCCAGCCAATGACAGGAGTTAAGATACCGGCTTAGATGGACCCTGCCTAATGCAAGTGTCATGCTTAGTGGAACAAGGGACCACTGAGTCACACTGTTCTCTTAACTAACAAGAGGAATGCAAGGTAGCCTCTCATAATTTAATACTGCTGATAAGGTGCTTTGAGGACAAAAAGTGGAAACTTTGGCTGTAAGTTCAAGGCACTGGCTAAACAGGCTGTGTGTAGTCACTTCAGCCACTTCCCCATTTCTCAGTCATATTCCACGATCTAAAAATGGCAAAGGCTTACTAAAACATGCACAGATATCTGTGAGTAGCCATATGCTCTAGCGTAAGTTTCAGTTACAGTTTAAGGCAGGCAGGCGGGCAGAGAAGGTATGGTGATAGTGAAAAGGCAATGTAACAGTCCTAATCTGTACTAGGACGGTCTTGCATGCAGAAGAGCAAGAATGGGATAAAAACATTTTTCATGCCAGGTTCTTTGAGGTTGCCCATCTGTGGTCCACACAGGTCTAAATGCTTTACTGGACAGAGACACAAGTTAAATAGTTAAAACTCTGGTCATTATAAGGACTTAAAGAGCACGTTGTTGCTTTGGGAATATTGGGGAAAATCTGAGGCTTTTTATTGGGCTTCTACCTCTAAACATTGGTGAAGGCATGGGCTACCACAACCTCCATCATTCCTTCCTGCAGTAATCAATAGTGTTTCTAATCTTTTTTCCTTCAGAATTTTAATTTTGGCACAATGCCAGAAATTTGGGTGGCGTCCGGGAGGAAAATAAATTTCGAAATCTTGACATTTTTCCAGTTTTGGCCAATTCTCTCCACAACACACTCCTTCAGATTTTGAAGTGCCACGGGTGAGACTGTTTAATGCTTTGTCAGCGTTTTGATCAGGCTTGAATGGGAGCAACTGCCTTTCTCCCATCCCTCCTTCTGATAGCTTTTTGATCGCCCAAAACAGAAGACTTTGTAAAAGAAAAGTACTTAACATCTTCCCAAAACAGCAAAATTCCCTGTTCACAACAAATCCTGACCGGATGGATGCTAACACCATTACAGCACCTTGTAAGGGACAAAAATAACTAAATCTCTAAATCTTGCACAGCTAGGATTTGCAATCACTGTTTAGTGATTGACACTGCAGTATCTTTAAGGGCCAAGACCAAAACAGGCGAGTCCTAGGTGAGATGTACTGTAACTTTAGTAAGGCTAGGCATTCATCTTTGTTTCTCAGAGTAGGGCTAATGGTGCAAAAATAAGGGGGCAGTTCATGGAAATCTGCTTTTTGCTTGAGATGGCAGCTGTGAGAACTACTGAGGAAGTTGCACCTCTAGCCCCAGGAAAGAGGGATTAGCAATAGTCTCCAATCATGCTATCTTTGGTTGCTAATGCACGATGGTACGGTGATGAAACGTTAAGTTTTTACTGACACAAGTTTGGGATGGCTGCATCACTCAGATGGTAAGCTAATGGCAAAGCAGAGTGCGTGTGACTTGCGTTTTCCTTAGACTCTGTAACTTAGCTTTGTTTTCTTCACTTTGTGACTAAAAGTTGATCCCCAGTTGCACTCTGTTTTGGTGATGTTTGCGTTACTCTGATTTCATTGAAAGCTCAGATGACATTCATTTATCTACAAAGAAAAAAATTATCTTACTCTTGTTAATCTTTTTTTATGATTGCAAGATTACAAATTATTAAACAAAGTGTGAAAAGTGTGCTGATATTTAACCTGAAACAGATGCAAAAAATACCTCCTTTCAGCATCAGTGTTAATTAACAAATGTTTTTGCATACTCAGTTGTTAGAGAGATAACAGAGCTGGCAGACAGTCAACTGAGAAGTGCTGTCTAAAGCCAAACAGTCTTGAAGTAGACATAATTTATGTCTTTAAAGAGCGTATTATCCTTTGATAAAAAATAAGGGAATGCTGGCAGACATGCTTTGGAGTATTAGGGGTGTTACTGACACCATCTATGCTGCTTTATCGTGAGAAGCAATTTCACATTATTCTGCATAAAATGACACGATGTCCAATAACAATAACAACAAAATGGCAGCACCCACTGTTGACATTTGCTAATTTCTGGACTTCACATCCTGTGAAGATTATTACTGCACAGAGCGCATCAAAATTAATAATAAAATTCCCATTAACTCAACAGAGCTAAGAATTTAGCTCTTATGCAGAGCAGAGCCTGAGCAGAACAGGGGGAAGAACTACACACTTTAGACTGCAGAACTCATTAACAGCTCACACCTCTTCTATGTCCCAAATGAGAAGAGTATGAGAAAAAACAGTGTTATTGGTTGTCTTTGTATTACAAAAAAACCATTCCTCTTCAGTAGTGTTGTCAGCAGCTGCTGTATCTGATACAGGTGAGTGAGGAACACTGTGCTGTACGTGACATTTCTGATGTAACTTTCAACATCTGCCGGGGAGATTGTGGGCAGAAAGCTGCTAGCTCCTCATGCAGTGTGGAAGGTAAGTTCAGCTTCTAAAGATGGGGAACTGAGGTCCCAGCAACCGAACCAGTAAGGGCTTGACTACGAAACTGCTGTTTGGTGATTGTCATTCTATATATATTTGGGGTGAGAAAGAAGAGCAGAGAAGAGAAACCCAAAGTAATTAAGACAAGGAATTACCAAGAAATGAGTAACTGCCCTTGTTGGGAAATTCAGATAATTAGAGAGGCTACAAGAGAGGGAGTCTTCTGCTTTGTCTGTAGGGACCCAGTGCTGCCTTTCTCAAATAGATAAATTGTTACAAAGTGAACAAAAAAACAAAAGACAAAATGCACCTAGGAAAAAAAAAAAAGGAATAAACCACTGTGTCCTAAATGTTATCAGCGAAGCTTCCACAAAATAACCTATTTGCAGTCACAATTAATTCAATTTAATAAGACTAGTCTGGAGTGAGGAAGGTGAAAAGGATCTGTTTTTAAGTCAGCATACATTTTTCCTCTCTGATCTGTCATTCTTCTCTCTAATTTCTGTAAATAAACAATAACTGGCCATCTGCGTATTTTGGGTGAGGTATTCATGTGCCCGGTAACATTCTCATCTGTTTTTTGACTGGAAACCTTCCAGATGAAAGAGTTAACTCACTTTCTATATTAAATATTTACATAAAAACGCTCAGGAAGGTGTGTGTAAATTATAAATAATGTAAGGCAGGACCGGTCTCGGTTAGAGCTAAGAGACCCAAATTGTATCATCATAATACATTATTCACATATAATGCATCTATTCTCCTCCATTAGTGTTACTAGAAAAAGCCCCTGAGTGCTTAACTTGAATTTGGAAAAGTGTAATAAATGTGAGATAAACAAATAGCAGTGGGGATGCATCTATGGTTAAACAAGTGTAAATTAGAGCTCAGCCTAATTCCTCCCAACTGCACCTAGGACAAACACAATATGTTTTCTAGAAACAAGACATCAGTTACAAATTGCAAAAAAAGGCAAAACAAATACAAATTATCTGATACAATTCCCCTAAAAAAAAGCCCTCCATGGAGTATAGCATCCTGCTGAACGTTCTCAGGCAAAGTTATACTTAAATAAACTTTATGTTGTGACACGAACTGACAAATAAAGATACTGCAAAGTTAAAATGACACCTGCTCTTATGCCTAGCATGGGTGTACTTTTTCATGCACATAAGAACAGAAATGCGCTTTGAGTCCTTTTCTATTGCTGGCCTAGGCTATACACCTCCTATCATATATTTCAAAATAGGTGACTGACTTACAAGAATGCTGTTGCTCCTCCTTTTTAATATAAACCACAAAATATATGTATGAAAAGGTGAAAGTACCATGAGTGGACTAGAGCACATAGGATACATACTTGGGACTATACATGCTCATGGCCAGTTTATACCCATTTATCCTTGTACCTCTATTTCCTGTGATCTTTAGCAGTCCTTCTATCCGATTCCTCCTCCCACTCTCAAGAATTCTACTATCCCTCACATTAATGGGCTCAGTTCCTGCGACTCTGATCATCTTGGGATTTTCAAAATTACTGGAAATTTGGAGACCCTCCAATTTTGCTTGCTATCAGTGAGAGACATCTTAAAAGAGATCTATTTTAAATTAAACAGGACTGAGCTTGTGCCCTCTAAAAATCAGATGATTACAAGGTCTGAGATGTCAAGACCATTTTCCCAGAACAGAGGCACCCAAAATCTCTGTCGCTGTGCTAAGTTTCAGCCAGTAGGAATAGCACAAATAGGTGACAGTAGCATCAAAGAGGTGAACAGAAATGGTCTCATCTTTGCAACACATCTTTTGCTAGCACACAAATTTAATCTGCAATTTTTCTCTACCCATGCAACTTTAAAAAACATACTCTGATCCAATTCTTACTCAATGACTAAAAAATTGTACTTTTTGAACAAGAACAATGGGATGGAAATTTCTATTTGCTAAATATAAATAGCACTCTGAAAAGATGAATTTGGTTTGGGAGTGAGACTGGAAGTAGGCAAACTCATGAGCTAAGAGTGAGTCTTCCTATAACACCGAGAGCTGTAGGACTACAGGCTGAGGCAGGTGATTATGGATTACTGCATTCCCACATGCTTCTACTTACAGCTTCAATATACAGAACAGGAATCATGTCATTATAGAGCCCCAAACACTCTTAACCTTGGTCTGGATGAACACTGAGACAAAATGCAGAAATAAATAGTAAACAAAATTGCAATGCACAGTTACGTAAGAAATAGTGAGCATGTTTAAAGATACCAAACGCATTCCTCAGCAAAAGAAAAACATCATTAAAAATTACATATGTAAAAAAATCTCATTTTCAACAGACCACATCAATGACTGACATTCACTGCAGTAATGGCCAAAGATGCCTGTCACAAATGCTGCCCCAGACAAAAGAGGGTCCCTGATACTAGAAGGGTCAAATCCTAACAATGACAGACTTGGGGCTTGAAACACTACGTGTCTGGTCGGTCTGTGAACCAAACAGTAGCAACATATGAACATCCCAAGACACAAAACAAAATGCAAGACCAAAGACAAGGTGTTTGTGCTGGCTTAAAGTAAAGACAGAAAGCAGACAGAGTAAATCCTGGCAGAGTTCTTTACAGAAGGCTATTTCTATGACAAATTCTCTGTAGACATGTTTCAAGTCTCTGGCAAACTCAGGAAAGCTATCCCTATTGCTGTCCCACATTTTCTTTCCAGCTAAAGAGTTTCTTCTCCCCAGGCCCAGAAAAATATCATCAACTGCTGACGACTGAGGGCTTGAGAAGTGATTTATGAATTTCCCACTTACTTTCAGGTTTGAAACATGACTGTATTCAATAAAAGTCACTTGACTCCTTGGGCTAGTTTTGCCAGGTGTTTTCTGGTGCCGCAAGCCTGGTTCTTTTTCATATGGTTTTATACTACTGCAGTGCACAGAGCTGTTTCAGTATTCCTTGGGGCAACCGCTTACTTTTTAAATATATTTTTCCTGAAGTGAAATAAATAAATGCCCCCTTCCCCTCAACAACACAAATGCTTCTGTCCGTTTAGTCTTCTGCCTCGTTTCTCTAGGTAACACTGAAATAATTTATACATGCAGTCAACTCTGATTATGGAATCAACCAGGAACAAGGGCATACCTGTTACTAAATGGATAATTTCTGTAGCTCATGACTCAAGTTATGCTAACTAAACCAGCAGAAGCCTATTCTATAAACTGAGGGTTGCAAAGTCACTTAATTCAGATTGTCACTTTCTTCTTTGAAGTTATTTCAATAGACAATATTTTTCCATTTTTTTTCTATGTATTCTCCCACAATATCAATTTCCTTCACTGAACTGCCCACATGAAGATCATTAAGTCAATGCTAGACATTACATTTTAGAGGGACATCATTCAAAGTCCTTTGCTTCCATCCTGTGCTCCTTTTAACATGTGTCTTTTATAAATCATATATCTCTCTTCTCAGTGGAGTAGACTGGGAGGAAGGAAGAGGATACTGATAGACTAAATAATACTTTTCCTGTATTTTGCAAGCTGCTGCTAGTTTAATAGTCAGGAAGTTGCCTGTTGGCATATTTATTAGTTGCAAACAGTGACTCAAACATCTAACCCGAATAATTAGTCTGCATACTACTGGTGAAAAATAAATGATACGCCAGAAAGCCTGAACAGCCACATAGCTAGAGGAAAGAAGTGCTGCTTGAGGCCAGCTTCTTGATTTGCTATATGTTCAAAGAGCTGGGGGAAAAAAAAAAAAAGACGTTCTAACTGTGGCGCACAGAACGTGCGGCGGGCAAACGTTACAAGGGCAGCAACGCTATCCAGTGATTACAAAAGGATGTTACCGGGCTGGAAAACGATTTTGTTTCTGCCACTAACCCACCAGAGTCTCAGGTTTCATCTACTACTGCTTCCTTACCTATAAAAAGAGAACAAGAGATTCCTGAGCACAGAAGGTGTTTAGAGATCTTCAGATGAAAAGTGCTGCCGTAAGAACACAGAATATGCTCATTACTAATTATCAGTACACACTAGAGGAATTGCTACGCTACGTTCAATTCAGTAGGTCCTAGAACACCAGACTGTGGTGCAATCTGCATAGATGTAAAGCTAACATTTAGGCTTCAGTTAGCTTAAAGTGCCTCTCAAAAAGGCTTTATAAATACTCCTCGGGGAAGGGAACTCCAAACACCACATGAATAGTGATACTGCTGTTTCTGAAGGATTTTTTCACTATTTACTCCTGCTAAGCATGGATGTTCAAGCTCAAGAAGCAAGCACCTTCTCTGAACTGCAACTCTATTACACTTCAAATGACTTTTTGTTTGACGAGTAATTTTACTGTGAGGATGAGAATTACAGCAGCTCCTTTTCCTTCCTGCCTGCAGAGCTCAGAGACCTGTGCTAAGGTAATCAAGTTTCTTATCTGTGCGAGTGAAACAGGAGCGAAATCGTTTTTGTCTGGTTTGTGGAATGTGTTGAACAAATAAAATTTAGAGCTACATTACCACTACATGGGAATTTTCACTGTCTTAAGACCAAGGTGGGGAACTGCATATCTAACAAAGAAACCTTGCTGGGAATTTTTAATGCCATTTTTAAGTTGCACTGTAAGCAATAAAGAAGTCTTTAGCTGGCAAACTACACAGTGATGAACTTTACCATGAACAAGAACTTCCCAGGACATCGTAAGAGTAGAAAATTCAATAAATAGGGAAAATGCACCTAAGGAACACTCTGAAGTCATACCCTGAATTTAGGAGGCCTTGACATTAAAAGTCTGAGCCTATCCAATAGGGAAGGCTAGAGTTAACTGCTCTGGAGAGTTCACGTGAGCTAAGGACAACTAAATCACTTTGCTTATGCTTGATGGGAAGCCCAAGAAATTGCTTCAGCCTGTGATCTCGTGCTAAGAAATCCCGGTTCTGATACAGTTCCTGCAGCTGAACTCTTGTGAATGTATCTGTTGCAGATGTTCAGGGGATCAGAAAATAATAAGTTACAATGACACAGGAGGAGATATAACACATGTATATACATCTATGCCTCCTGGTGAGATAACACAGGTCACAGCATGGAGTTATTTCCCAAGATGTTAGTATGAAACCTTTCCTGTCTGATTAATATGACTCTCCAGAGAACTCAGAACCATGTGCAACTACAAGATCATGGGTCTTCAGAACAGGATGAGTAAGACAAGCACCACAGGCAACAGCCAAGGAGGACAAAAAGGAATTGCAGTGAAAGATGCTAATCATGAACAAATGAGCCTTAGCAGCACGCTGCTCCAGGGCGGAAGCCACAGAAGTTTCTAGACACAAAACACAGCAAGAGCCGACTGCGCAGGCAGACACCTAAGAAGTAAATGATTATTACAAGTGCCGGTCCCAGGACAAAGGTCACAAACTCATAAGGGTGCCAAGACAAAGAAAGCCTGAATCAAAACTTCAGGAAGTTGTCAAGCAATTCTGACTGGCAGTAGAAGAAAGAAAGGTCAAAGAACATGACTGCAACCGACAACTAGAAATGGGAATTTAGACCTGATTTTAAGCATGTTTGAAACCTGCTCCCTGTCCCTGAAGCAGAGGACAGCAGGCTTTCTGCTATATTTTTATATATATATGTATATATGTGTGTGTGTGTGTGTATATATATATATATAGAGGAGTCAGGAAACAGAGCCTGCAGCATTCCTTAGAAATCAAAGGTGAAGACCTAGCTGGATGGGTCCTGCCAAGAGGAAGCAGCTTCTCAAATGCTGCAGTATTGTTGCCATCTTCAAAAAAAAGTAAGAAAGCGAAATCTTGCAGTTGTAAGTCCTCAAGCCGTGAAGTGAACCAGAGATCAAAATAGACTGGTGGCGGAATGCAGCCCTGATTTGCACACTGACTCTCTTCAGTGTCCAGTAGCATGAGCTCTGCGGAGGGAAAGCAGAAGGTGGATTAGCAATGTCTTGCAGGTGTGACAGGAGGTAAAGGGATCCCATGCTTAGGCATGCTTCATATTCTCCTTGCCTTTCTCAAAAATCTGTTGGATGGCATGTCAAAACGTCTTACATGTGACAAAAACTCCTCAGAGCCAACAAACGTCTCTACGATTCCCCAACAAAATCTAGAAGTGTTAATGCCATCTGAACAAAAGAGGAATAAAGACAAGAATGCTAATAAAGCTTCTCCAAAAGCTACTGCAGAAGTACGTGAAAGGTTCATACCAAGTTCTTTTGTTTCAAATTGTTCTGTTAGATACTGTTAGTCTGCATGCTCCTTAGATCAAGGGAGTCAGCAAGACACACCTTGGTAAAACGTCCAGCACAATGGGACTCAGATTTCAAGTGGGCGATGTAGATGTTAGTTTAAATAAAAAGTAACAACAATATGATATTCTACAATACTAACCAGGAAAAAAAACTACCAAAAAACCACCCCAAAATCACCAGAGAAAATGAACTTCAAAGTATAAATATATTATTTCCTAGTAAGGTATTTATCCTTCTTCATCCCTTAGCATCTAATCATCTCCCCAGCCCTTTCACTATGCTGAGGGTTTCATTTCAACAAAACAAAGGGGAGGAAAGGCGAGGGGAGGGGGGAGGGGAGGAGGGGAAAGGAAAGAGAAAGAAAAGAGAAAAGGAAAAAAAGAGAAAAAAGAAAAAAAGAAAAAAGTGCCCTTACTATAATTAGAGACAGATTTGTAGAGAAGCTGAAAGCATAGTAACAGCAACAGAGAAATCCTCACCCCAGCTAGTGAGGACTTACAAGAGTTGCTGTAAGAGGAACACTGTAGCCTTACAGGACATCACAGCCCAGAACAAATTACTTTACATGAGGACGACGGCGGACGATCACACAGCTGTATTTGCCTGCAGAACGATCAGGCAGGTCCACTGTCATAGCTCTTCCCACTAGTCCAGAGGATTTCCCAAATATTCATGTCCTGACTGGAAAACGTGCATGACATTAATGCACATATGCACATCAACATGTGTGCTTGGGAGGGTGGAAAGCTAGAGAAACATTACAAAAACCTCATTTATTAAAACAGTCTAATTAGCTAACAAATGAAGTAGTGTTTTTTTCTATCAGCAAGATTCATTAGCTAGCATTTTCATATCATAAATATGTTACTATGTGCTATTTTTCTCAAGCTGTATCATGCGATCTCAGTGTTTTTCTCTACGTAAGGATTTCATAAATAACTGGAATTACTGATAAACCACCTGCATTACTAACAGCAGACATGAGGATGACAGAATAAAACACTCTAGTTTTACTATCTCACTTAAATTAGCTAAATGTAACCAAAAACAATTATACTAAAGCAATTTATAAAGTTTTAGAAAATAAATAGGAAAGAAGGACTGGATAGATCTGAGGTCCTCACATTTTAATAGTACTTCTGCTGAACGAGAATAGGTCAACTGCATTAAGATGCTTCGTTTTGTTGATGCTCTTTACCTTCTTATAAAATCCATTATTAGCCGATATGCTTCTGTGGCCTATTTCTATAAACAAGCCACTAGAAACAGAACTGTTTTAAGCCTAAATGCTGCCTGACAATATCTGCATCCCAATACCCCACTGGGGCAGCACAAAACAGTCAGATCCTGAACGCTGACTAGAATAAAAGGTAAAATAATTGATCTGTTTTCCCAGCTTTTCAAAAGAGGTGTGTAAAGAACAGCATGAAGTGTGCAAAATGACATGACTTCCACAATTACTGCATAGCAAGCAGATGAGCGTATTAACTAATACCACCATGAAAAGCACTTACTTTTCCAAAATTTCAGGAGGAAAAATATTATTTGTAGGTAAATTTATACACTTATTTAGTGGGACAATGTCCCTTTAAGTAAACTTGTCACAGAAGATTTGTTTTTTTTTTCTATTGTCTACCAGTACAGTCTAAGAGTACAAAAGGTCCACTGGCCAGTATACAAACCCTAGAGGCTTAGGCTAACAAAGCAGCTGGCAAGGAGAGAATGGGTGACACAATGGATAACATGTTCACAAGATCCTTCTGTTAAGAGAGTAGAAACATAAAAACTACCAATATTTGATTCAAAGGAATTAGGAATAACGTTAGCATCAAAAATATTAAAATGTCACTGTTCAAGAGCCGGAAAACATTGTGGATATCAACTATTTAATTATTACCAGAGAGTTTATTACATATCTAGATGTAATAACTCAATTTTATGCCACTTTCATTGAAATCTATTTCATTCTTTCTTATGTTTTTTAGTTTTTCCATCATTCTGCTCCATTTAATGAATAAGAGGATTTTGAATATTAGGTGAATAGTTCTTGCTACTGAACACAAAAGGGAAATGATGCAGGCAGCATTATGGTCCTGCTTCTTCTCCTTGCCTTAGGTTGGAAATGATATGCAGTAGGGATTATGCTTTGTTTAAAGCTGAGCCTCTGCTGCTAAAAGAATATATTATACAAATCTTCTAATGTTGTTGAAATTCCTCAAAACTTGATTGTGTCAGACATAATGTGCCAATGAGGTTCTTATCCCTACCTTATGCAGAATAAATATCTAATATCAGAGAGTATAACCTTGGAAAAGTATACACGAGGGAACATCCCCCACGTCAATAATTCATAGGGCTGTTGGTGGGAAGGTACATTCAGCTAGCCTCTAACATTATACAGAATACATTAATGCCCACGCAGCCACAGCTCTGAGGAAAAAGGGCTGGGGGAGGGGGAGAGCCCAAGAGGAGACTTATTTATTTCCTTTCAGGCCCATTTAAAAAACTCGGAATTATTCCAAGTAGCACTCCAACTACAAAAAGCAAACAAACAAGACCCCCTCCTCAACAAGACCATAATCAGACTCATTATCGAGGTGGGCATGTGTATATGCACACATATTTACACATGCATGTGCTGCTGAGAGCTTCTTTTGCATTTTCTAATTGTGAGAAGCACAGGGCTGGCTTCCCTGACTCAGGGCAGGTGGAATTACACTGGTGAGAAACTGGAGTCATGCAATGATGAATGAGGCCCCCAGGAGTCCAAATATTCATTCTACTAATGTTAATCCTAAAATCAATATGTCCAGGTTCAGTGGTATTTCTATAGGCAAAAATACTGTTGCTAGCCAAATGAGCTCAAACTATTATTTTTTTTTAATATTATGTATCCGCCTTAGAGATGATTGCAATTTTAATTAGAGACACAAAATGAGAGTGTTTTTCATACAGTCTGGGGTCTTTTGCATTTGCTCCTTAAATGTTATAGTTTTAATGATTTAGGAACCAGAAAAATAGCTAAGAAACCCAACAGTCATTATCTCAAATAATGAGACTTTTTAATGCAAAATCAATATTTGTTATAATGAAAACAGATTCCTCAGCTCCTGCAGAGTGATCCGTACAATTCTTTTTTGCTGTTAAATAAAACGTGATTGCTTATTTTCACCAGCATGATGAACATTTTTACTCTAGAGTAAAAATAAAATGTCAGAATTTATTTACTGTTATTAAGCACACATATTTAATCAGAAGCTCCCACCATATGACTGAAGCTGAGGAAACTGGGAATAATTTTGTGTACACTTTCAGCAGCTTGGGCATGAAATGCAAAATTTCCAACGAGTCATGAAAAAGCTCACTTGGGGGAAAATTCCCCAGGTTGCATTCCAGCTTTTGTTAAGCTAGCTGACCTATATCTTTATTTGTCATATTCAAATGTTATGGTAGACGTTGCAAATAAAACTAGCATGCTCAAAAATATAAAGAGGTAATCAAATGAATCAAATTTAAAAGCAAATGAAAAATTGTAAGCAGACTAAATATAAAGTAAAATAAAATATTCTTTCCTAACAAAATATCCAAACTATTACCAATGCTGAGTCATTGCATATATTTATGGTCATTTTGATTGCTGAACTTCATGAAAAACATTCGTATTGATACTTAGGAGCCATATTCTAAAAACAATCCACATGATACAGAATAATGCATAAAAACTCCTGGGATAAAAGCTTCCATTAGAAATATTTTGTGCATTTCTGAGCAGCCATGTTTGGCTTGTTTTTCCATGCAATACTGAAAGGGTGTAAAAATCAGAACAGGAAAAAGAAGTCAGAATTTACAGCAAAACTGTCAATTTTAAAAAATGTTCTCTTAGGTTCTCCTATGGGGAACAGGTGAAGAGTAAGTTCTCATTAGAACAGAACTACAACTGGGAGCAGTCCTGCATAGGAATCTTCATACAATACTAATCAGCAGCATGCTCTGAGGCCCGTGAGAGGTTTATGAGTTCAATTTGCATTGACTGTTTTTGGTACGATCTTGAATAATATGCTCTTCGGCAGCTGCAGTCTCTAAAAAGCACCTTTTTCAGAACTGACACTTGCAATGAGTATCATTCAGACATCTTTGCATAGGAAGAACTTCTTGGGGTGATATGAACATTTAGGAAAAATGTAGTTTGTCATGACTAGGTGCCCAGGCTCGTTTAGAGCCTGAAAGAGTATATACAGTCCATATGGCCAAAGCAGGGTTAACAAGAACAGGTTGCCCAGGATCATGCTAGGACCAGGTTTTGAATATCTCTATGGCTGGAGACTACAAGGGGAACCTGTTCCAGTGATCCACCACCCTCAGGGAAAAAAGTCTTTTTCCTATATTTAAGTGGAAATTACTTTGTTTCAGTTTGTGCCCAGTGCCTCTTGTCCTTTCACTGGGTACCTACCATTGAGAAGACTCTGGCTCTGTAATCTTAACTCCCTCCTACCAGGTATTCACTAATATTGGTAAGATTCCCCCTCAGCCTTGTCTTCTCCAGGCTAAACGATCCCAGCTCTCTCAGCCTCTCCTCATATGTCAGACGCTCCAGTCCCTTAATCATCTAATCAGTGTTCTATGCCCCCATAAGTTATAAAAACATAGAAAGTCTCAAAGCATATATTGCCTTTATATAATCTGCAACCCTTGTTTCCAGGCTGTTGCTTTGTTTTGCTAAGCTAAGTTTGTGTGGAGTCAACTGCTCTGCAGATTCTGCAGGTTCTTGCAGCTATCCACGGCGCCTGATAGGCACTCATCTTTGCAAGTGCTTTTGCTCCTGTATCAGTCAATATCCCCATTCTGATACTTGATATTCTCCATTAAACAAACCCCCTTTTTCCTCTTCAAACACTTTCAGCTGCCTTATTGTTTCACCTTTCTGCTTGAGTCCTTGAAAAGCCGTTCAAACTTAACTTCCCCAAAAAGTATCCTGTCGTAAGGGCACAGGCACTGAGTAATGTAGCATATTCACAGTAAAAGTACAAATTGAAAAAGAAAAAAAGAAAACCTGAAGTGTTAATAAACATAAAAGTGAGGACTGAAGGAAAGAATACCTTCTGGAGCTACAATATGGTAACTATTTATTACTTATTTGTTTGAAATCATGCAAGGAAAAGAGCCACAGTAAATTCTGCAGTAAGATTTTGAAGGGATACGGCAGGCAGGTGTACACAGAGGGCTTACTTGCTATTTGCCTCTTCTGACCTCTCAGATTAGATTTTAAAGGGACACCCTGGCCACCTGGAAACATGATGCTGAAGGGTACTCAGCTAGCCAGTAATCTGGGATCAGATTCCTAGTAAGTATTATGATTCACATACGATTTGTTGTGTGTACTGTTCAAGAGGCAGGGTATACCCCAGTCTGCACTACACCTCTTCCAAGAAGGAAACATCTAAAAAGTCTCTAGAAGATTAGACAGTGGCTTTACCTTTGCTTGGTTCATCATGAAGAGTGTTAAGATGATGGATGAGCTTCCTTGCCCGTGCCTTCATCTCTGTAGTATTGACCAAATTGCCATTCGGATCCAAACTGCCATGTCGAGGTAGGCTGCAACTGACTAAGGGGACAGGGATTTTGCACTTAGTTGTAAACAGTATAAACATTTAAATGTTTCATATCTGTTTTTCTTCTTCACTGTTCAAGTTATTCCATGCGTTGCAATTAGTAAGATTAATTGTATTTGAAAAGGCCCTTTGACATGGAGTGTTTGACCACTAGGGACATTTCCTTGGGAGTAATATGCATACACTGAGGTATGTGCCATAGTCAATTTTTAAAATAAAATACACCAATCAGAATGGTCTCTCATCCTCAAATGGCAATGTTACAAGATGGTTTCACGGCTGGGAAAAACTTTAAACTCAGGATCTCATTAGGAAAATATAAGAATCCTGTGTCAGGGCTGAACAGTTAACAAGATCAAACATCAGACTAGTGGACATAATGTATTCTGGAACTCAGAAAGGCATACTGAAAATACCCTAACTCCTTCTTCAGTGGCTATTTGTTCAAAACCACCCTTCCAAAAGAACAGAAGCAGGTATCTAAGGTATAAAGTACTTGTCATTCCAGGGTAATAACGTGCAAAATCTGCACTTGAATTGGAACATGCTTCAGCATCTAGATTGCTGGCACTGTATAAAACGTTTCAACATGAAGAACTGCAAAACAAGAGATCATTCCTATCCTGTTTTTGGACATTTTACATATCGCCCTTTGCTAACGATGTGCCACAAAAGGAACCTACAGATGACACATTTATGAAAGGGCTAATATAAGAAGGAGAGTTACCTTGCCAGAGAGCGGGGAGCAAAAAAAAATCGAGAATTTGAGTTTTTGTCAGATATTCCATCTGTTGCAAGCAGCTGGTGTCCAACAGGTCCCAGGTTCCAACATACATGGTGTACTTTAAAATACAGTGTAAAGTGACTGTGCGATCAACCGCAGAAAGGAAATGAAAAACACTTTAGCCATCCTCCTCTATTTCTCCTCAGATCCAAGCTCCTTTATAATATAAAAGAAACAATGACAAAAGCAGGGCTCTCTTAGCAATTCATTTCTTAAACTCCAAAATAGTTTAAATACTGCATATTGTTCTGTTTATGGTCAGTCTAGAGAACTGATCACCAGTCGTTTGTATGTACATTAACCAAGCAGATCAGACATTTTGTAATTTTGGCAGTTAGTAGAATCTTTCCTTGTGGGGTTAAGGTTATATAATCTCGGCCCTTAAGGTACACCAATGTAAGCCCATAATGAACGCTGTTTGCTTCCTTTTCAGTAGGGATACAGGGTGAAAGGTATGCAGAATATATTTTGATCCTAATGTCATACTCTGATTTTTTTGTAATACATTTCTCACTATTCATTTGTTTACAAATCATTATTTTTCACCTTTATCATTACCTATTTTTATGTATAATCTGTTTATGCTGTACACTACTGTTTGAAACCCTCAGATATACTCTTACCTTTTCAAAGTTTTAACTAAGGAGACTTTTAAGCATAATCGAGGTGACCAGTACATAACCCTACCTTTCAATAACAATAAATGTTTAAGAAAACATTAGCACTTTTCAAAAAAACCCAAAGCAATGGGAATCATGGTATATACTGAATTGCACTTTTCTATTGTATAGAGCTCTGTGGTTGCAATTTCTCCATCTGTATTTATTCCAAATAGTTAGCTGAGGCCTACATCTACATGTTGAACAGCGGTCTTGGATTCGTGTACACTTCTGAAGCAACAATACTCATCAATCAGTTCAGCCTTCATTCCAAAACAGTCACTTAATGATAAAGACACAGCAACTAGTATTAGGTGAAAGAGTTCCCACAAAGGTGAGGCTTTTTTATTTTCATATGATTTGATGAAGCTGTATTGTTACTTTTTTGATGCTCATTTTTCATAAACATTAGGGGAAACTTTGAATGGATCAAGTAATAATTAAAAACAAATTACAATCCACATAGAGGCATTTGTGGAAATCAATGCTGAAGTTCCACCAGCAAGAGACTCCTACTGGAAACTGTTCTTTGCTCATTCAGTAAAACACAGCAATAATTTTGTTATGGATTTGCCCAGTCACTGCTAAGCTTTACAGCTCAAATTTGAGTATTCGTTCAAAAAAAAAAAAAGATCAAAATGTATTCACTTGGAGTAAATCATGATCTGCTCATAGATATCGTATGGGCACCAGTAAAGCCTAAATTCCTTGAATAAATTACTCATTCTGATATATTGGTTCATCTTCAAAGCAATTGTGACACATGGTACAGTCATTTTTTCCTACAACGGCAGAATTAAAATTATTCAAATTACATATAAATAAGCAGGAAATGAAGTTTAGGTAGGAACTTTCCCTAATTTACCCATGTTCTTTGTAACAAAACATACAGGACCTCAAATTATGCAATCAGTATGCATTTGTATAAGCTATTCCATGGTTATGCATGCTCAGACAAACCTTTCCAAAACAGCTTTCACAGTTGGGAAGTATTTTAGTTACAGCATATCAGTTACCTGCGTTGCACTATATTTGGATTGTTAAATGAAGATTATTAAATATTTAAATGTATCCATGTTACAGAACAGATTTGTTAACAAACTACATAAGTGAAACAAGTAACCCCATTCAGGAGTTTATGAGAGCACAGCATCCTCCAGAGAGTGTCACAGATTTATGCAATACCTCTGAAAACTGTGTTTGTATTTTGGAAGACATACAACAACTTCCCCTAACAGCCAGCTAACTCCTGAATAAATATCTGAAAAACCTGAGGAGTAACTTAGGAGTAACTATTTCTAACAAAGACAAACAATTTTAAACTACCAGTTTCAGGAGGAGGCTACTTTCAGAAGTGAAGGAGTTTTGCTAATAAGAGTCATTTTTGTTGTTGAAAGCACACACTACAATAAGAAAAGGGACAGATCAAGATTTATAACCAGCAGTCATATTTGCAACACAGTTTTTGGTACATGAATATACTTACTTCAGAGGTAATACTGAGGCAATCTCAGCTTTCAAAAGTATTTGGAATAAACATATATATGAAAAACTGAGATCTGGCCTTTTTTGTAACCTTTATTGTTTTGGGGTAGTGGAACGGCTTTTTCTCCCTTCTTTCTCCCTTCTCCTTAGCATTCACGAGTTTGGAAATTTGTAATGCATTTTTTTCAACATGCAGGTGGATTCACTATTAGCTAAACTGAAGGCCCAATCAGCATACATAAACTCTGCCCCTAAGCAGTCTGTACTGGTTTATAGAGAGATTAGGATTGCTTTGAATTACCCATGCAATCAGGGCATTTCATACAGCAAATTGTGGTCATTTTGTCAACTATACAGTAAGCTTAATTTCAGGTCCAAGTATATATGATATTCAGAGATACAATGAGGTAATTTAACATTTAAAAGGGAAGGATGTGGTATACGTTAGTAAAAAATCACGATACTCACAAACCTATTCTAAAGATGTATTGTTCCTTTTTCTTCAGAAAAATACCACTTTCTATTAAGAATGAATTAACCACTACAGAAGAACTTCACTGATAGTCGATTCATACTGAAAATCTATTTTAAAAAGAGAGAAATACATATATATTTAGAGAGAGAAAAAGAAAGAAAAAGAAAGAAAGAGAAACTCTCTATGTAGAAGAGTACAATTTATATTTACATTTAAATGCAAATACTTACAAAGATGCATGTAGAAATACAGTCAATTTTAAAATGTAGTCTGCAGAACAGGGGCCCACATGGCTACAAACCAGCCTCCTCACAGGATATCAGCTATTCTCATATCCGCTACTTATTCAGAGTAAGCGGCCAATCCCCACTGTAAAAAAAGAAAAATTGCGATTCAAAATACCTGTTCTGTTTTCTGAGGTACCAGGATCCTAAGCATGGAAGTGATCTCAAATGGGGGCTTGCTGCTAGAGTATGAAACTTGCAGTGACAAACAGAATACTGACCAGAGGTATCTAGAGATCCAGCTGTTGCATATGCCTTTTATCCCACAATATCCTGCTGTGTAAACTAAAAATCTAACAAGCATTTGAACCCTGATCTCTTTGAAACATCGTCTTTTTTCTGTAAACTTTCAAGTAGAACTTACACTACCGTCTTTATATGCTTTACCAACTTCTTAAGAACAAAAACATCTCCTGCTCAGTCATAAAACATTTGAAATAAGCATGTCTGTGTGTACACATGTGTGTACTGAATAAGGTTGGAAGTTTTTTTTTTTTTTTTTTTTTTTTAAAAAGATGTGTCCTAATTAGAACCTACAGTAAATGAGGAAAATATTCTAAGGTCTGTGTGCATGAACGGCATTGCACGGTGGTTCATCCAGTGCTTACACTTCATGAATTTGCACAGCCCTACTTCAGCTCCCAGGTCCTAGGCACTACAGAAGCTCTTCTGGATCAAAAGACACTTTGTGTTGAAGTTATGTGGTTTCGGCAGGTCCACTCTGTAGATGTGAATGTTACCTTCTAGAAGCTGGAAATCCTCTAAATGTTTGATTAGTTCCATATATACTGGAACACTAAGAGATCAAATGCCAAGAGAAGAATATGTAAAATTCTCAATAGAAACTACTCATTATAAGGACTTATTACAGTCTTTAGCAAAGATAATGCTGCCACCAGTAACACAACTTGCAAATTAGAAGCATCAATGTTCTTTCATTAATTTCTGGTACAGTCTTTAATCTATTACACCATCTCTTTTCCGTCAAAAAATTTCTGTTAGATGGCACAAAAAGTATGCTTATTTTATAATACATGTGTTACTTGCAGATATGAAGTTTCACACGCGTTTTGATTGATATTTTAGTCAAATTCCTACAAATTTATCATTTATACTCTCACCTAAAGGGTTAAAACCCCTCCCTCTTTCAGAGCTATTAGTACCTTTACATGGCTAATTCTGTTACTTTGACAGAATTTTTAGATTTCTGTCTTCTCAAAACGTACCGTGACAGTAACTGGAATCATCTTATTTCTTCAAACTGAATCTTCCAAATTATGATTTATTAAAGAGTCGTGTAGATAAAGCTCTTCATTCTCACCTAGATCACTGATAAGGGAGGAAATGGCCTTTTTAGAGTGCCTCTGCTTTTTAAAGCAGACAGAAATAATAAGGTTGACAAAGGAAAAAGGAAAATTGCGCATTATGAGGGTAATAACTTAGAAAGTGTCAGATTCAGAATAATTGAATTCAATGACATTTAATGCTATGGAAAACAATAGCAGCAGCCCAGTCGCCCATCTGATTCATGTCTAGTTCATGTTTAACAAAACAAGGCCAAGGGTCATGCAGTCACGAGTCCCATAAATAACCTGTTAATGGGATTTCCAAACAAGCTGTCCTCAAAATGGTTTTTCGCCTCACAGAAAGAATATTAAAATGCAAATGGATTCGGGCTATGTCCTCATAAACAACCACATTCATTTAACCTCTGACCTCAACGTTTAACTGCCCATTCCAGCAATTTGTATGATGTTAGCCACAGCACGCCTCTCCAAAGTGCTAACTTGGAGAAGCGAGCACTAAATGAACGGGTTACTATCTGTGATCTCAGTTAATCATGTCAGCCTATCCCTTTAAAACTTCCCGACATTTTGGTGGGGGGGGGGAGGGAGGGGGGACGACAAGTACCAAAAAATGTATTTTTGAAACCTTATTGACTACACAGTGCTGTGTGCCAGCTCAACTGAGAAGCAGCCACAGCATTTTAGCAGAGGCTGCCATACGGTGTTATCTGCTATCACCCTCCCTCCCACCTGGTCACCAACTCCTCGCGCCAGCTAGCAGCTCAGCTAGCTTGCATGAAGCGCTTAGCGTCACTGCTGGCAGTCCTATGGTGCTCAGTTCAGACTTTGTTGTGCCCTTTTCTATCATAAGATTTCTAAAGACAATATCCCAAGCTTTACCTGCAGCCGTTTCAGTCACATCTTTAAAAAGACTGTGGCTCTTTTTATTACATTATTACAAAAAGACCAGATGCCCACCACACGGAATACAGACTCAGTCTTCGCACAAATTCAACTACAACTCTTCTCCCTGCGATTCTTTACCCGTTCCACTTCTCAGGGAGAGTCCTCTAAAAGGCACACAGGAGTTTGCCTGTTCCTCACCACAATCTGACCAGGTTTCGTGTTAAATTAAAACAGCAACAAACAAATTACCTAGCAATCGCTTCCAGTTGTAAGCATCACGAAAATCAAAGTAAATTCTCAAACCAATTTGGAGCGTGAAGGTCGCTCTTAAGAATGTGGTTTTAAGGGAATCAAACGAAACGAATGTTGCTTGCAAGGGCATGAGTTTTGAAAATGGGGAGGTTAAGAGCTGCTTCTCAGTGAACTACTGGCTACATGTTACAGGCGGTAAAGCAATATCTGGGTCTTCAGAGTAGTACAAACTAAGTGCTCTCATCTGACAGGGTGTCTGAATTTTTTCATTGTAGAAATACTGACTATTTCAAAATATTCATGGCATATTAGAGATTATTAAATATTTGTAACTTCTAGAGAAAACTACCATAGTTGAGAGCAAATCTCTTTGAAACTGGGAATGAAGGGAGCAAAGTAGTGCTTGGCTCTGAAAATAAAATAATTCTAAGTCCACCCAGGCAATATACTTAGGACAAGGAAGTCCTAATTTGCCTTTTATTTAAAAATAGATCTTCTTTCAGAGTTTGTTATGCAACTCAACAGGAGGAGGAAACAATCTGAACGGTGCTGAGAAAGCATTTTCATGGTTTCTAACTTTGGATCATGCCTGTACTTTCAGTTGATTATTCAAGTGTGCTGATTTTTCATGTCGGTTTTGAATTTATAGTTATCAGTAAGTAAATCCCTTCCTGCAACAGCTCTCTGGGGGCAAGATTTCAGGTACTGTTATTACAGATAACTGATTTGTCTCATTTTGCTCACAGTGATTGGCAGTAAAGTCTCTGAATATTTAGTCTCCAAAGTTTCACTTCTCTGAAATTTGTGCCCACTTTCTTGTTCAAGAAAACTCCCAAGTGATGACTTCCCTCCTCAGAGAGCTAGTAACAGGTCTTACTTCTGTCTTTCCTGACAATGCTGAGAGTAAGGAAACAATTTAACGGCTCATTCAAAAACGTATAGAGTTATCATCTCCAGATAAGGCACATATGCAGTCACTGTGTAAGTAACACAGCAGTATTTACAGACTGAACGAGCAAAATAGTATCCCAAACTGGAATAAATCTTTCACTGTGGACTGTGACAGAGTTCAAACCTTTTCCAATTTTCCTTCTTTGTTTAGCCCACAGAGTAAGCAATGGCTTATGAGCCCCCTACACCTCCCCATACACACCCAAACATCTAGTCTGCTAGAAAGCTATTGTCAAAACACAAAAAAGAGAAGTCTTGTCATTTAAAATTAACATTTTCTTTAGCCCAGCCTGCCTTACACCTTTTAACCTAAGTAAATGACAGTTTTGTCACATTCAGTAATGCAGAATTCTGACATCTGGGAATTACACTGAAAAACACTAGACTAGTGAAGTTGAATGAATCTATTTCAACTTGAGATTGCAAGTATTTTTTTAGTATACACTAAAAACTAATTGAAAGATTCAAATTCAATTAACAAACTCCTAGATACAGAGTGGCTACTGTACTCCATTAAAAAAACAGACGATTCCTCTTGCCTTGTTTTCTATGTCACTTCACGTTATGCATAACACCAAGTCTTCACTCAGCAGCCTAAAAATAAAACTACGCACATTACACTGCTCCGATATACAAGAATCAAAATAAATTACTGTTTGAATTTAGTATTTATCTTATAGCACACTATTTCATATTTTGGGAAAGCTCACGGTGACCTGTCAGAGGCAAAGGGCTTCAGAGTCATTCATAGCTGTTCAGTGTTCAGCTGACTCATATTTCTAAAGCTCTCTTTCCCACTGTGCACATGCAGCCACCATAGAGTTTTGGTACTTCATTCCAAACTTAATTTCACAGATGGCTAGAAATTAATTTGGATGATAGATTCAAGGAGGACAGAACAGTCCACATTTCAGTAGCATTAGATAAGATAGAGAAGGACAAAGCGATCATCAGAGACACCGTCCACATTTCATACAAAAAGAGACTAAGCAGGAGATCTCAGTTTGGAAAGGAGGCAACGTACCAGAAGTACGATATAAACATAGGCATATAAAATCATGAATGGCATGTACAAAGTCAATAGATGGAGATTACTCATTATTTCTTCTGAAACAAGTCACACACGGTGTTAAGTAAACACATTAAAATACTCAAACACTTAAAAGACACTTCTGCTACTCAGGCCCTCTCATTTCTGACAGGCACTAAGCTTCAGTGCTTCCAACTGTACTTCCAACTGTAACCAAAGTCCATTATGGGCTGAGGGCAACACAAGATTTCCATTTAGTTTTTTCAGTTCAAGTTCCTAGCCTTTTCTTGTACAGCTGCCTTACTTCTTTCTGAATGACTCTTTCTTTCCCATTTTTCTCTGCTCCTGGACCTTTTGTCTCTTGCATGTTCACTTCTCCATCTCCTTTCTCTTTTAGTACTATTTTCTTAACGGGTCTAACAGCTCCCGCGGACTTGACTGGTTTTGAATGTAACCTTTCACCTGCGTCTGTGCTTTATATCTCATCTCTTGCTAACTCAGAATTTTCTTCTTCTGTATTAAACTCAGAAGGAAAAAGGAGGAGAGAAAGGTGGGGAAGGGAGTGAAATCATGAGAGCAATGAAATAAGGCAACTCCTTACACATACCTCAGAGAAGAACTATAGTGCTTTACATGTCCTATTCTCAGAGCAAATTTTAGAGAAATTATTTTAAATTACTATAGTTTTTACTATGCTTGAGCATTTTGCACTATTAAAAAGATTCTTTTCATTGTATAGAAAAATAATACTGAATTCACTGTTCTGCCAACACAGCTTTGGTTAAATAATTCAAATACAATGAGAAAACATTCTTAGGAAAAAAATCCTCTGAAAAAGTTTCTATCTGCATTGCAATTTTCTTTTATTTCCAGTTTTATTTGATGTTTTAAATATATATAGAGGAAAGAAACGTGGCAAAAATGCAAATAGAGTAACAAATTGCTGTCTTGGCAAAACAATAAAATTTTTGAAGTATTAAGTCATGTCATTATTAAAAGGAACAGTTCCCAATCGAGAAAAATGGAAAAAACAGAAAATCTATTTAATTATCAAAAAAGAATACATCCAGATCTTTTCTCTCTTTTTTTTTTTTTTTTTTTTTTAAACCTCTTGATAAGATTCACCTTCACTGCAGATACAAAACAGTAATTAAAGTTTGATTATGGACAACTTATAGTACCAGTAACAGATTTTTTTATATCGTCCTTTGACTGAAAAAGGCATAATACATTTTGGCAAAAAAACAAAATACTATTCCTAAATAAAAATCCACAGCTTTACTGAGATGCCAAAGCCATTCCATCTCAAACAGAAAAACCTGTAATTTATACAAAATTTCTTCTTTAGGTTTTCGGCCTTCTATAGTATTTCCTACCAAGTTTTTTCAGTTTAATGGAATGAAAACTATATCTCCTGTAATTGTCAGTGCATTGAAATTTTTATTTTCTAAATTGTGTGATGCTTTTTTTTCAGTTGAGGCTGATGTACTAGGGTTAGGCTACTATATAAGTCGAGTCATTATTATAAACATCTGAATAACTTAAAATCAAACTCAATGGCTTGTGGATGAAGTAGAGCATAATTTATATGCTGAGAAAGTGTATCCATCCCAGAAGCCTAAATCTAAAAATGTTTTGTCTTGGCATGTTTTAGAAAAAAATGACAGCATATAGCACAATGTGTCTCTGTTTCTAGGATGTCTGGAGGACTTGGTCTTTGACAGCGTTGATAAATTCATGTTTCCTGCCAGGAATCCTGTCTCATCACCTTCATTAGCCAATGTATTTACTTTCATGCATTTCCAATCCTCCTCCCGTCCCAGAAGTTTCCCCTGCAGGTGTGGCTCATTGAGCCAGTGCATTCATTGCTGTATCAACTAGACGTCATTGTGCACAGCTCAGGTTGAAATTTGCTCTGTGGTACCCTGGAAGAACCACAGCTGCAACTGAAGCATCCACATATGATGCACAAAGAAATCTTCAACACAGAAAAGAAAAGCTGTCCCAATCCACTTCCTCATTAATACTACAAAAGATCTCAGCACGTCTTCCTCTTGACATCTCAATGTGCAGCTTTCATCATTCATGACTTTTACTGAGTGCAGTACACAGTGAAAAAGAGGGGGATAACGGGGAGGGAGGCAATGAGTGAGAAAACTTTCTACATCCTATGCTTTTGCTGCTTGTTCACAGGCTCTTCAAATACGACATTTGCATACCAAGATCTAAGGCGATCCATAGTCTACGATGGCAGCACTAGGAAACGGAGGACTGGCTGGGTGAACTACACCAAGTGTTATGTTTAAAAGCACCGTTTTCCATTAGTAGCTCTGGAATGCAAAATGAATTTTGCCTGAACTAGATCCTTGGTATTTCCTATATATTACTGAGAGTTTTCAATCTGTACCTCATGGATGTACTTGTGATATATTTACTATACGTTAAGATGCTAATTGCATTTTTATATCAAACGCCAATTATATGCGTCTTAGAGAATAAAAATTCCACAGAACAGGCAGTACGTGGAAAAGCCACACAAACACTAGCAAGCCTAAGACCAACCTCACATCAACTCATATCCTAGAACCAGTGGAAAGCAGGTTTACCCCAATATTTGACCTGAAAGTATTCTCAGAAAATACTTTGGTCATACAAGTCTTCACAGAGGCCCCTGACAGGTCAGTCACTCTACTGACAAAGAGTGTATTTAAGACTTAACGTTTATTTAGAAGCAGCATTGGCTTGTACAAGCCCACTCCTTAAAAATTAGATCTAAGCCCAGAAAAGTTAGAGCTGGAAACTTCTTTCCAGAACAGGCTGAAAGCAGTCATTAACGCTGCGATTGGTCTAATCCAGAGCATTTGTCGCTGCTAATTATTACAGACAAGCCTCTTTATTGAACCACATCCTCTTATCGACATTAGGATGCATGAGCCGAAGCTGTTGTTTTAAACGCACTCATTAACCACACAAATCAGCACTGTTGACAGAGCGCTTCTGAATTAAGCTTCAGACTGCAGTCATTGGACAAGGAGCAATTTATAATGCCATTAGCAACACTTGCGAAGGTTACAGGCATCAGAAATTGTTCAGCCGTAATTATTCTTAATGGATACAAGGAATAAACTGACGCAGGACAGCTTTTTCATTAGCTTTCAATCAAAGCTGATGGCTTTGAGAAATGTACAGTAAGTGCGTTTTGGGGAGAAATAATGATGTTGCAGCACCTTTCACTGGAAAATGCTCTCAGTTCAGAACTTAACTTTTAATAACCTTAATTTGATATAATTAAAAAATCTGATTTGCTTTGAAGATCTTGAAATGAATTGTTTTGGCTGCCTTTTAACCCCTTCTCAAGTAGTCATCCTAATTCAGATACTTTGAATTCTTATGGAAAAAATAAGTGACTTCTGATTTCCTACACTCCTAATAATTAGTACAGATTTTACAATGAACTCAGAGCACTTAAGAGAATGAGGGGAATTTTACAAGTGTGTCTACACCCAAAAAAGTACCTGCACACCCACAGCATCCACCATAAACTACAGTCTGGAATTCACTGGCAGGTGACTTAGTAGTTCAGTTCACCTGCAAAGCAGGAACTCCTGAAACCTTGAGCTCACTTCTTTTCCAGAAGCATGGGGGCAGAAACATATATATATATTTATCCTGTTCTAATATTCTTCCACTGGCCTCTACTTTTCACCCCTGTTAAGACAGGATTCCGAGCTACACGGACCTTTGGTCTGATGCAGTATCTGTTCTTCTGTTCTCTGTCTAGTGTCCCCTTATTATATTGTAAACTTGTATGTGAGATGATGTAATTTATAGAATTCAGAGTGATTACAAGTACGGCAAGGAGCACACTAACAGTGTCACTCCTCTCTGAGAAGCAAACCATCGAGGAAAACTGATCATTTCACTCCTTTTTCTGGTACAGCAAGGTACCTACTGAGTGACAGCTTTTATTTCAAACATTTGTAAGCTTTGCCTGTACCACCACCTTGGTGTTTTACAGGTTAAGATTAATCCTCAAAGCATAAGGTGAGACAAGCACAGAGAGCAATGGATAATGTTTTATATATTAGGACACTTTAATTCCATTGTTAACAATTTACTCCTAGCGCTGAGCCCCTTCCAGGGCTCTCGATGCTAACAAGGTGGAAGACTCCAGAGTAATAAGCTTTGCTTCAATCAAGAGAGAGATGCTACTGCACTGCATAAGAGCGATGGAAATGAGTCATGAAAGAAGTTGCAGCCAGTAAGTCAGACAGAATGTACAGCTGGTGCCTATGCTGCCCTATTGGGTTGGGGGGGAAGTCTGTGAGGAAGCAAAAAATAAAAGGAAGAGAATTCATCAGAAAGGTACAATTTCTACTCAGCTATGCTACAAAACATAGGGAATAGTGACCTACCAGAGTCAAGTAATACCAGTAAGTCACACACCATATCCCACTGTTATCCAAGTTGTCTCATTTAGCTGTACACCACTGTTTGCACTTTTTAAGTTGAAAAGAAGAACCGGACATATTAATTACTAATGTAACAAAAATCTGCACTCACATCCTGTAAAGGAAACAATTTTGAAAACTTATCAGTGAAAGTGTTAGTGAGATTTACTCAATTATAATCAGTAAAAAAATAAAAATGAATAGCGTTCGACTTAAGCTAGTTAAACCAAGAAATTGATCGTTAGATCTAACATTCCGATGGCCACATCATATATGCACAAACACGTACACAAGATGATACACAGAAATACTCCCTCTTTATTCTCTTAAGCACAGGAAAAAATGGTTAGTAAAACAAAAAAACAAACCAAAAACCCCCACACTTTAGGTTTTAAACCTGAATACATTAGAGTATAAAATCACATCAACTTATTCCTGAAAAGCAAAACCTTCATAAATTGGCCCTCGTTTCATAACCCGATCCCACAGCTGCTAACGACAGCCCTTGTCTCTACCAGAAATCTTTTCTTTGTGAGATAGGGATCTATCTTTCCAGACAGATTGAGGCTTTTGGTTGGCAGATAGGGCCTGTAAGCCACATCCGGCTCAAGCCCTAAAAACAATCACAAGTCTTCCATTCTTTAGCACTACAAGTGTTTTTAGCTCATGCAGTTCCCTATTTTCTACAGTGTAGGAGATCTCTTCACTATCTCTTCCTTATACTTACGCATGTCAAATAAAAGAAATTAATTGCCATGAAGGAAGTTAGTCTAAGAAAAGGCAAGATTTTGGTTAACTGTCCTCAGTCCTTCCAGGCTGTCTCTCTGCTGTGCTTATCCCATTACAGATCAGGAGAGAAACACATTAGCAGCTTTGCTTCTTAAACAGTCTAACTTATAACGGCTGCACCACTTTGCATGAGTGTAAATTCACACAGAACAAGAGCAAAAAGATACTTTTAGACTATGCTGGGCAGAGAGGACAGAAAGCCTGATGCAAAGCTAATGAGAAGAAATAACATGATGCCAACCAGTATCCTTTAGTTTCTTTCAGAAGCCAACAGGTGCCAAGAAAGGCCTTGAAACTGGATTTGAAATTGGTGGAGGCCAATTTAAGGGGGGGAAAAAAAAAAAAAAACAATGGGGACGTCAGAGACACTTTTCATCAGAGATCTATGGTGACTTCAAATATAGGTGACTTTCAGCAGTAGCTTTGCCAAATTTTATCATGAGGTTTGTGATATTTTGTGCTTCGTTTAAGCATAAATATTGGGACCAGGTGATCACACAGAAATGTTAACTAGCCCTTTAAAGATAAAGACAAAATTCTAGCATGCATAGATGAAAACTCTGATAAACAAAGGGCGGGCGCGAACACGGGCAGTTCAGAAACCAGAAAGCAAACAAAGCACCCGAATCTATTGTGTTTTTAACTATTCCCAAGAAATCTTATGATTTTGCTATCTATCTAGTATCTAACTTTAAAGCCAGTTTTGGCCTGGATAATCAATTACTGTTGCAATACCGTCCATCAGTAGTGATGCCTACCACAACAGAGAAAAATAAAAAGACCTTCTGTCTTTATCAGTTGTCAACTATTGGCTTACTAAAAGATAGCAATACAGAAAAATTACCCAAGGGAAGCAGTGCCTTCTACTTCAGTGCTCGTTACTACTGTTTGACGTATATCACTATAATTTTGAATCTCTTGCTTGCTCGTACAAGGGAACAACCAGTATCGTAACAGGACTGTAATGAAACCTCTTTTTCCAACAAGAGGAAATACACAGAGATGAGATGTCAGATCTCAAATTACCAGCAAAATTCTGTCGGACTGATCAGATGCTATTTAACGTGGTTTCTTACTAAAGCTCCTTGTATTTATTGTTTACTATCCCCTGGAAATGTGATTATTACCGAGAGGAACGTGCCCCGGAAGGTGGAAGAGGTGATACTTGCTTTCCGTGACCTAAGCAGTGAACAAGAAGAAAAGGGCAGAACGCAGATCCGTGTTGCAGGAGAGTAAGGTCCACAAAGATGATTAAGGGACTGGAGCACCCCTCATATGAGCAGAGGCTGAAAGAGCTAGGACTGTTCAGCCTGGAGAAGAGAAGGTTCAGGGGGGTCTTATCAATGTCTGATAAATATCTGATCAGAGGGTGTCAAGAGGATGAGGCCAGACTCTTCTCAGAGCTGCTCAGTGACAGGACAAGAGGTAATGGGCACAAACGGAAAACACAGGGGATTCCACTTGAACACAAGGAAACACTTTGTCAGTGTGAGGGCACTGGAACAGGGTGCCCGCAGAGGTTCTGGAGTCTCTGTCCTTGGAAATCTTCAAAATGCAACTGGACATGGCAATCTGCCCTAGCTGACCCCGCCTGAGCAGCGCATTGGACCAGATGATCTCCAGAGGTCCTTGCCAACCCCAACTTTTCTGTGACTGTAAAATTGCTCAGAATCTAATAGAATGTGTTTTGCTAAGTTTACAGAGGTCACATGGCATCACATAGCTGACATAAAACCCCCAATCTGGGGTCGACAGCACTCTAGTCCTTCCTGCTCCCTTGGTCCCTTTCTCATGCTGGCCAATCCCTGCTAGGGCATAGCCTACACTTATAATACTGACTCCCAAATCTCCATTTCCTTCTTTCCCCTAGACAGGAAGATCTAACCACATTTATGTGTAACCCAGGAATCTCTTTTCTGATGCCACACACATGCTCTCACTGATTACTTCCAAAGCCATTCTTTCTGGAGAGATGGGTGAATTTTAAAGAGCTACACTGAGATTATTTTCAAATCTTACAGCACATGCCAGTTAAAGATCAGTACTGATCTTTCTTAACATTCTCTGTATTTTTAGAACCATCTTTCACCCTTTTTAAAAACTGACCTTGAAATTATTCTTGAAGGGTGCTAGAGGAGCTAATGCTTATGTCATCTTTGTTCAGATATCAGACTCCGTGATTAGAACAGTTCCAATGACAGTCACAAATACTATAATCCTGACACTTAGCAACATGGTTTTGGCAGCAGTCCCTCTACTAGGAAACCATTTAAGTAAAATAACATGCTTGATAGCATTAGATCAAGGTGGGCACAGCTAAATTCTGCAAGACCACAGTTACATATATTATCAAAAGGAAGTTTGCATAAATGAAGCATGGCACCTGCCATCCTCACCTTGCATCTAGATTGCAGATTGATTAGTTCGGAATGAATCAGAATATGCATAGTCTTGGTAACAGCAAATAATCTACTTGCTCCACAAAGCTACAGCAAAGAACATGACAATTTTGGTCAACTCCAAACATCAATTTCGGTCAAAGTTCATTTATATATCATCCATAGTTGTTCTAACTATGCTCAGTAAGAACATTAGAAAGCCAAAGAACTCATTCTGATGGTATATATACTTTTACTCCCCCCGATTCTGTCACTGGCACATCACCATCCCCCCCCCAAAAAACCAAACTCACACCACCTACAGAGTATAAAATGTTGTCTGAGTTGCTTGCGCTTCACTGAATTCTGCAAGCTGCACCAGGAAATCAGGTCCACAACAGATAACGTATTTGGATCCGATTTGCCCTACCATTTCACCGTTGATTTCAATGGAGTTAAAGCTGTTTATTCTGGGAGCAAATTAGCATTTTCTAATAATCTGGAAATACAGATTTGTAGGAAATTCCATTCAAGATGAGAATCTTCAGCTAAAGCTTTTGCAAACTGAAGTGTTGAGAAGACTTGCCAACATTTAACATTCTGATAGTAAACAATCAGATTACACTCAGCATGCAGCCATTCCTAACCAGTTTGCCTGCTCAAGGTGAAGAACAATAGGCCTCCAAAAGCCATCAGAGCTTTGAACTTGATGCAAATTTCTCTGTGAATTACCTGTTGCTCGCTTTACCCAAGAACCATTAGCCCCTTCTTCCTCAGATTTATCCATCTTGTTAGTCTTTGAACCCTCATTTTTGATACAGAATCGAAAGCAAAAGAAAGAAAGTCTGTTAACATTTAACAACTGTTACACAAACCTTTTATACACCATAGCCTTATTAGGTCATCCAGAGGAATTCACATGCATATACTAAATCCACGTGAAATTTTCCTCAAGCCATGAATCTGCCTCTGCATCAACGCATATGTATAAATTAGACCTTTTTAGAATAAATCATTCATAGAGTCCACAGCTTGAGTCATGCTACCAGATTCCACAGAAACCACACTCCACAATCCAGAACGAGACTGTGAGGAGGTGTATTCTAAGCTGTACTATCACATTGGTACTTGCTTAATTACAGTTCATTCGATCCCTCAACACTACCCACTGTTCTGTCCTCGATAAAAACAAATGATCTGTTATATGAATCTGGATATAAAACTGCTTAATTAGAAAGAGATGTGATGAAAGAACTATGGTTATATTGTTTATTCTGCAATACAGTGAGGTGCTAGTAGCTAACGGAGAAAGATAACTTTCAAAAAGAAATAGTTCAAACTGAATCTCTTCCAACTGCTGAAACTTAGAAAAAAATTAAAAAAGCAAATATGCATTTCAATAGGTTTCACTCTTTTCATACTAAAGTGTTAAAAGTTATCATGAAATCTAATTTTCTA
The DNA here is from genome assembly GCF_040807025.1 of Struthio camelus. Lineage (NCBI taxonomy): Eukaryota > Metazoa > Chordata > Aves > Struthioniformes > Struthionidae > Struthio > Struthio camelus. Next base: position 11,384,033 of record NC_090964.1, read on the forward strand.
CACAAAAATCTATTTGCTAATTATCTCCCTGGCCTTCTTAATGACTTTAAGATCTTAAAATCTTTCTTAAGATATTTCTTTCTTTCTTAAAATACTGGTTCTTTCAGCCTTTCTCAAAATATTGGTTCTTTCTTTAAGCAAGCGTAAACTTAAACTCAGGAAACATGATCTTCCTCTTGTGCTGTTAAAGTAACATTTGTGGCAGCAGTATTCTGCACTGGTGTTCTACAGCGACTTACATTTTTAATGATTCCCACAGAAACCACATCTGACAAATCCACACTTGCAGTCTGTAGCATACCTAAGGCTCCACCGCACAGAGAGATTCCTTCCTCAGCCTACTGCCAGGCACACATCACTGAACAGTCCCCTGTTGCTGTCAACAGTTTTAATTAATTATAATCATTATTGACAATTCTATTATTGGCTTGTGAACTACTCAAAATCCCTCCTTTTTGAGGCTTACAAGCTCGTTAAGACTAGTAAATGGCGTCTTTGTCCTCATGACAACCTAGCCAAGGGTAGTACCCAGACAGAAAGGCTGTCTCAGGCTTACTCTGCCCAGGGGTATCTTTCAGTCATCGAGCACCACAAGATCTCTCTAGCCCTCCTGCAGGAGGGATTGTAAGCCAGCAGCTCCACTAATATCAGGAGGTGTACTGAGGAAGACAAGCCTAGTCTGTTAGTCTTCTGCAAACCTAAAGGCTGTAGGGGAGGAAAGATATACCATCCACTTGCCCTTGGGGATATCCAAGGTCCTGGGTCCTTGCAGAGTCTCGAACAGGTCATTAGGCCTTGAACCTTTTGAAGACAACCATACGTTACGGGTTGGGGGTCTCCTCTAGTCTGCCGTCTGTTGCTGATTATCGAGACCGAGGGATGTAATTTTTTTTCCTAGAAACTAAGGGTGACAGCTTAGTAAGATACTGAAAGGGTATTGAACAATCTACAGAATCAAGAAGTCAGGAATCAGTCAGCTTAAAGTAGGTCCTCGCAGAGATGTAACCCACATAAGCCTGGTTCTCAAATGCGTAATCCACAATTCTTTAGAGAAAGTACTTTCCAAAGACAGAGTCAAACTTGTGTAATTCATTTTTATATCAATCAGATTGGTCAAGTCTGGACGTTAAAGCATTAAACACACAGCAACAGGATTAGCTTTGAATTATTGCCCTTACTGAGTACATCTGGTAAAAGTGCAGATAACCCTCAGTGGATGAGACAGTGAGGTTTTAATTTGGGGAGTTCTTTTCAGGTTGGTGTTATGAGTTTTAAAATATTTCTTGTTTTAATAAAAGAGATTCTGAAGTCCAGCTACAATAATAACATCATGTCAGATTCTAATAGTCTCAGCTCCAAACAATAGATGCGAGAAAGGTCCTGCTCCAGTCTATTAGAAGAACTTAATGACCATTAAAAGGCAAGCAGAGATTTGTATCACTCAGTTGTTCAGCTCCATTGTTCCAGTCTTCACAGTACAGAGGCCGCACGTTTCTTTTTAAGCAAAATGTTGCTAGGAACTCATTGCTTCAGCAATTACCTCTGAAACACATTGTTTTCTCAAACCCATTAACGTGTCAGATCATGGCAGTGCTTGACATCCAAACACGCCTTGGAGGGCTGCAATTCAATTTAAGGATCACCTCCTCTGAACAGGCCAACCTGCAAATTTCAGAAAATAGGAGAGAAATTCTCAGGGCACGCTTTGATCATGCTGCTTCTTAAATCAAGAACAAAACTGTAAGTGTTAAACATCTTTAACAAGTCATTAAACCTCAGCCATAATCCAGGAAGAGTCCCTTAATGAGTAATGACATATGTTGTGAAGGCAGTTATCTCCTAATGTTCAACGTTGAGATAGTACGATGGAACGGCACAGTGTTCAAAAGGGATGTATCATCACTAACGAGAGGATAATTTGAAACTGTTCCTCTGAGAACCCCAGAGGAGAGCTTCTATTGCTGCAGGATGATGAAGGATGCAATTCTCCATCTCATCACGCACCTTGAAAAGGAGCGGAAAGTGACATCATTTCTTCAAGCAACAGAACAAAAGCTGAGTTAGTGACACAAAACGGGCTAAGTCATTTGAAGAGTCCCTAAAAAGGCTACCCTCTTTGGCTCCCCAAGGTAAGTCTCAGTGCAAAACAGTCATAGCCTTTTACTCCTCTTCCTTTCACCCAGCCAATCGCTAGTGGTGTACTAGGCACAGTAGCACTGCCCTAGAAGGGAGCATGGTGTTGGTACAGGCCTGCCAGGGAACATACAAAAGTTTACAAAAGAGGATGAGATAGGGGAGGAATCAGAGAGACAACAAGCGAGGACCATGCTCAAGAGCAGAAAAGAAATCTGATTCCTCTTTAATTAAAAAAAAGAAAAGAAAAGAAAAACAGAGCTATCTTCAAAACTAGGCCTTACAGTTCTCCTCTTCATTTCTTAGCACTATTTTCTTCCAACACCGTTATAGTTGTTCTGTTGGGAAGACTATAATCTCTGCAAGGAAACAGAGGATTAAAGAGACAAGGAAAGATGTGCTTTCAGATAGTGAGCAGACCTTAATGATAGCGACAGGAACACAGAGCTCACAGAGGTCACACACCCGAACAGAAGTACAAAATTTAGCAGTCGAGAAGAGAGATTCTGGCCAAGGACAGCCTTGGCTTTGGGAGTGAGGACTGCCTGTTGGGGGGAGAGGGGGGGATACGAAGTTTCATCTGTTAAGGTCACCTTCCCATTTTTACTTAAAGACGCACCTAGGCAGTGGAAGCACGGTAAGGTTCGGCTTAGGCACAAGACATCCCATCCCAACTGAGAGGAACTGCTGCAACTTCAGGCAAGCTATTTATCCTACGCTGCTTTCCCTGTCTGTAAACTGTGACTAAACATTAGCAACAACTTATATTCAGGGGTAACGATACTATAGTACCCTACAGATTATTCTTTTATTTATCTTTACAAAAAAACTCCAATCAAACAAGCAAAACAAAACCCCACCTTTTTCCAACCCCCTGAGGAGATGAGGGTGTCTACTTGTTCTTTGACACGGGAAATTCCACTTCCAAGGTTTGAGCATAAAAACTATCCGTTTTCAAACACTGAAAAGAGTCTGCTTTGACTTTTTTAAAAAATGAAAAGTCCATCCAAGAAGAACCCCATGAAGCAAAGAAAATTAGCTCACTAGAAATGCTCCAACGTCACTTGGAGTCTGACCTAATGCCACAAAGCTGAGGAAATCAGCTACGTTACATTTAGCTAATGCTAAATCCTCATTTCCGCTGATGTGCCATTATTGCAGGGAACCTTGCAGGCGGCTGCAATACTAACCATGCACTCAGCAGTTTAAAAGCACGGAAAAAGGAAGCTGTAGCTATTACACAGAATTTCCTAATTTGTACTAAATTAAGGCAAAACTTTCCCTGAATTATCTTCCAGCTCCTCCTAGCACGTTTGAACACCAATCTAGTTGTGTAGCCACAGGATTTGGTTTAGATCATTTACACATATATAGATAACCTGATAACTGAAGGACTGCTTACCAAGAACTGGGCCACGGCTTAAGCAACTGAAGGCTCCAAAGCTCTGTGAGCACAAGCAGAGCACTTTATGGAGGATAAAGGTGGAGAGTGTGCAAAGGTGGTAAGAATGCAGAAAGAGAAGGCTTGTATCTTCTATTAAGGAAAACGTTACAGAATATTCTGAGTTATTCCTTTCAGTTTAAGGCACTGTCTTGGGAATAAGAGGAGAGAGAAGAAACCCTTGCAGAAGCTCCGCCTACCTCTGCTCCACATCATCATCACCTTCAGAAGAAAGGAACTGAAATAATACTCAGGTTGTGACAAAGATGTGCCACTGTGAAAATGAAACAGGAACAAAGGGCAAAGCATCAGACTTCACGTTTCTTGACTCTTGTCAGTTTGATACAACTTCAAGATTGCAAGCACAAAGGTAGAGCAGAAGGGAGGGAGTTTATTTCAGAGATGTACATTGCAGAGAAAAAGAAACACTTTTTGAAGACAGAAAAAATTATGAAACAGTAAATTCTAAGAGTTTTGCAAGGACTTGATCAGAAATTCCAAGTGCTTACTCAGCTTTCTGAATACACATGATATGCTTGGTTTGGCTTCTTACAAGCCTTATGAATTGTATATGATGGGAGGATTTGCCCTGCACAATTTACACATGCACAGAGTCACTTTTATTGAGCAGAGGTAACAAGAAGAAAGATAACATACCTGGTAATTTTGCACACAATCTCCTTATATAAAAAGCTTTTACTTAATTAATCCCCAAACACTCTATTACTAGAATTTTTTTCAGAATTCTAATGAGTTTGTCCCCTGATTGAAGGAACTAGCGTTCACCAAAACAGAATAGGTCTGGCATCTCCTCAGTGACTAATTTTTTGCTCTGCAAGAAGGCTTAGTGTACAGAGCTGGGACATGTCAAAAGGGGCTTTCTGCACTCACCATCTGATTTCAGGCAGAGGAGCCAGCTGTGCTCCTCTGGCTGCAAAGGAAACATGCCTGGGAGGGGATGGGGGATTCAGCCCAAGACAACAGACACTCAAATCAAAGCCTGACTGATTTTTTTGGTACTGATGCAAAATTGTCATTCCCTGCCCAGTACCTTTTTTTGACTGCACTTTTTTTTTTTTTTTTGGCCTTTTCTTCAAAGATTTAAAGGGAAAGACATTCATAAATGCCTCGTGCATTACTAAAAAAGCACTGAGTTGGTGACAGAGTAGAATTTAATAGTTACCAGTATGAAATGTGTAACAGCCCCCTCTCTTGACCCTTCTCCTCACTTAATGACATATGCACATTAAGTAAATAACAATCAAATTGAGATGCTGCCATATGCTGAAGCAGGCATTACTGGATTCCGGCTGGTCATTTTAGCTTCTAAGTCAAAGGAACTGCTTCCAGAGACAACAGTGACTTGACATCACATTGCAAAAGCCATGACAAGTGTCAGAGGCAGAGTGTAGGTGAGCCTGCCTTGTATTTACTGAATTATATTTGTAACTTCTGCAGCACCCTTGAACTCTGTGGAGCGCATCAAGACCCAGCTAACCTCATAGCCTGTCCCTAGCAGTTGTCAAAAGCGAATGCTTAAGAGGCTAAGAACAGGCAAAGCAGGTAGCCATTCTTTCCTCCAACACTCCTCTATCCTCTAACATTTGTAGCTCAGGGACTTCTTGAGCCAGAGATTATATGCTTGTATACAATAGGCCCTATGGCCTTCTCATTCATGAACTTGTTCCATCTTATGTAAACACGCTGCATTCACAATCTCCTGATGCAAGAAGTTCTACAGCTTAACCACCTCATCATGGGAAGGACCACCTCTTCTTGTTAATTTTGGGAACGGTAAATAATAGCTTCATTTGATGCCCTCCAGATCTTTCACTGAAAGAAACAGTGCACAATCAATCCTTTTTAGCCTCTCTGCCAGTCTACTGTATCCTCCCTCCATTGTCTTTTCCCGACTGAAAGTCCTGACTTAAGACTTAAAAGTCAGTCGTTTCTCATACAGAAACAGTGTCACGCATTTAAGTAGTGTTGGTGTCATTCTCTGGTTTGTTTTCGGTTCTACTGTGTCTTTTTTAGACAGAGGGTCTAGAACTGCATACTGTTTAAGATGCAGGAGGCCACAGACTGACACGCTACCCAAACAGCGTCTTTTCACTCAGTTGTCTATTCCTTTCCCAACAGTTTCTAGCATTTGAATTCCTTTTTTGGCCACTGCTGAGTGTTGATCTGGTATTTTTACAGAACTATCTTTTATAGTTTCAGCATCTCCTTCCTCGGTAATAATGATTAGCTCAGAGCTCCTCGTTTTATATGTGGAGCTGCGGTAGTTTTTTCCTATATGTATCACTTCACATTTATTTACATTGAATTGTATTTGCTGCTTTAATGCCCACTCAGTCTCATAACATCCATCTGCAGTTCTTCACAGTCGTTCCACTCCTCTTTACCCTGAATAACTCAGGGGATCAAAAGGGAAACATTTTTCAGGAGGGGTTCAGAGGAATCTTGTTGCCAAATGCAGAGCCTCTGCCATCCTTTCACAATCTTTTCAGTCTTCTTTCCTGACTTTTCTGTTCTCCCTCAAGGTCGTGTTCTCAAAAAAACCCAAACCTCCCAGCCTAACATCAGCATAAAGATGCTTGTAAAACTTCAATAGCCTTAACGTAATAGTTATTTCAGTACACTTTTTGCTAGCATGCCAGTCTATGCTTTTTTCCGCAAACAACTGAAAGAACCGTGTTGTTTGCCATGATATATTCTATCTTAGAAACACTGCTGATGCATCAAGGAGAAATTCTGACTTGGACTCACTAGCGTTTCTCACTTGCAAGCACCAAAGAACCAGGTAATGACCAGGAATCATAACACTTTCATGTGCAAACATGTGGTGTTCTTGTATTATAAAAGAAAAATGTCTGTGGTCATACAGGAAGTTAGCGACAGCATTTGGATGAGAATCCACATCAGCAAATTTTCAACTATACATTCTCCAATTGCAGCTACACTTCTCCAATTCTGTCACCAAGGGCAAATCTGTGACTTTCTTTATGTCCAAGCCTAGTGCATCACCTCCACCGTCGATCTCAAGGCACACATGCCACCTGAGCATGTTACTGTCCACAACAGGGGTCGGAGCTTAACCACAAACATTACTTGGTGAAAAAAGCATTGGGAAATCGAATACGAAGAAGTCCTAATTCTGCTTTGAGTGGAATTACAGAACACACATCAGAATCTCCCTGTGTCAGGTCAGTCAAGCACCTGGCTGAGAGTCTTATTAATTTTCAGTCTTCCAAATCTCTACATGCAAAAAGGGCAAGAGGGTTTTTTCCCCAGTCATTTTTGACAGAGCTTTCTAAAAACCAAACTGCAAGCAAACCTGTAAGATAATCTCTGGTTAAATATTTCAAGTAAAGTATGATTGATATCAAACTGTGAGGTACCACCCTAGCATATTAACTAGCATGATGAAGAATCTACCGGGTAATCCAAAATTGCACAAAAGTATGCAACCAAACAAGACCAGAACAGTTTAAATGAAAGGGATCTTGGAGCGGAGGGATCTTGGTCTCTGTAGGCCCTAAACAAGTCCTCATCACAATTCTCTTACAATACCTGGCATGGTGTAAAAGCCAAACTCTTTGTTGAGGGTATATCATTTCTTTCCTAGTTAAAACTGACAAGAGGATTAAAAACAAACATTAAACTCTGATTATCAGAGTCAGAGGTCTCTTTCTTTCTCCGTAGAACTGATGTGCATTAAAATTTCCCAGAGTTACATTAACTTAGCTTATATTTTGCTAAGCTAACATGGCTAACATGAGATGGGCTGGAAAAGAAATAAATATATCCAAGCTAAAAACTGGAGTATCTAGGATTTGGGACAGTAATGTGAAATTCACAAATTCCAAACTCAAATTACTGACCAAAAGGTCTCCTCTTTTCTGTCTCCCCCTCCCCCCCCAGTCATCTGATCTCCCCATTTCCTAGTTCAATGCACTGCTTCAAAAAGGTGAGAGCAAGAGCACCCCTCTTCTTATTGCTTGGAATACAACTTTCACCCCTCCCCCTCGGTAGAGTAACAGCAGGGGGGCTTAAACACTCACAGGGGCAGAAAAAAGAACAAGAAAACAGTCTTTGTTCCAGGCAGACAGTACAAGGTCACGTTACTATGGCAGCATGAACCATTTCCCCTCATTCTAGCTAGTGGTTCAACTTTGCCCATAGTTTATTCCCTGGGAAGCCTAATCTGGAGTTCAGGTTTGTATACGTGGGGTTAGAGGTCAACAGCAATACAACAATAGCCTAGTCAAAAGAAAAGCAAGCTATGATATAGCAGAATCAAAGAGTCGGTTCACCAATCGCAGTGGGCAGGCTCAGACACAGCAGTTGGAATTCATCCTCCCACTTTGGCCAAAGGTTCTTGATTTAGCTGTTTTGTTTACAGCCTACAGAAGGCCTGAAGAGCGAACAATAAGGCTGACAGTGGAGCAAAGTGCAAAGAATGGGAAGAAAATGCTGAGAAACTGTATGTCAGGTGCCCAGCACTGGGTTGTATTTACTAGCTACATTACTTTTACACTTACATGCATCCCAGACTAATGTAGTTAATTTGCCTGCATCATCCTTTGGAACTGTGAATAATTTATTAACGGGATATAACTTCTCCATGTAGAGACTGCTAGAAGAGAAGCAGGAGTTTGAGTAAACACATGCGTGTAAGCCTGCACATGTTTGTATATATAAAGCCTCAACCTTGCACACTGAAAAGAGGCAAATGTTGGCTCCAAAATATTTTTGAAAGAGCAAGAGGAAAAACATGGATGTGAGTTAAGATAACTTCACTTCATAAACCTTCAAGGAGAATAAAGAATAACGATTGGTTTTCTTTCACGCCGTTTGTCCACATATTCAGTTTCCATTTAGTTTACAGTATTCTTTGCTCATATACCTTCTATTTCGCTTTAGAAATTTTAAGTTGTTTCATGTCCCACAGGAGCAGTTTCAGAAAAATGAACCCACAATAAGCACTTCCTTTGGGCAAGCAACTGAGATAAGGAGAAAAAGACAGCTGAGGTCAATAGACACCCAAGAAGCAGCTGCGTCAGGGTTGTGCCTGTTACCATGGTCCTCCACTATTACAGCTGGCAGTAGTCCTCTACTGCATTTGTATGGTTCCACAGTAACCCTGTATATAACAAAACAATTCCATTCTCTCATATAGCTAAGATGTCATTTTACAAAAGCCAGTATTTTAGACTGATTTTTTTTTTAAATATAAATGAAAATTAACAGTTACGACCAAAGTATGTTGCTGCCTTTTAAGTGAAAAAGGTCTTAGTAAAAACTACAATATTTTTGTGGAGAATCTTCCTCAGCATCTTCCATGGAAAAGAAACACCATGCTAATAGCTTGGATCGGTGTAAGAGCCAAGCAGCTGGATTATAGCGCCTTCGTCTCTGCGTCTCTTCGTCTCTGGTTCCATACTTCCTAGAATCTTCCTGAAGTGTCTTTTAATACCAGGAGAGTACAACACAAAAAGGGGAACACGATAACGAGCCAAAAAAGGGCAGTTTGTTCAGTCCCTGGGACGAATTATTCTTTAACATCTTAAGAACTGTCAGAACGCACACACAATCAATGGGAGCTGTCTGCTGTTGGCACACACAGGGTTGAGAGTTCTTTCCCCGTGTCTGTCAAGCCCAGCACCCCCCTGTGTCCTGCACTTGCTCCTTTCCATTTCAGCCTCCCATTTACAGATGTCAGTTGGGAAACGTGAAGGGAATGAAACATGCAAGTGGGAATCCCAGGAAGTACATTCTCTCCAGAACTGCTAGGCAGGTGGGGCCAGTTTACACAGCCTGGGGTCCCTTTCTCCAGATCCACTGTAAGAGCTGGTCTTGTTTTTTGCCCAGGAAGAAGTGACTACAGCACATGACAATAAGAGGCAGGGAGGGATAAGGTCAAAGCTTTAACTTTGTTGTATCGCTTAGTTACGACCTTCACATTACTCTTGTGATAGTAACTGTCCCTCACAAAGAAGGGCTGTTAGGATGGGGAAGGACCTGGCAGCTTGGAGGAATGGGGAAAAAAAAAAAACACATGAAAGCAAATAAAAGCTCCATTAAAATGGGCAAGAACCGATCCCCATGAGATTAAGGTTGCGCAGGTTTAACTCGTCTTTGTACTATAAACCTGAGAAATATTTATGGAAAATCCTGGAGTTCCAACAGCAACACAGGAATTGCTGTCTGGATTGGCCAGTTGCAAATGATTCAGGGAAAGCTGCATATAAAGCATCAAAGCAGGCAGCTATTTTCTAAACGTTCACAGGCAGTAGATAGAAAACCAGAAAATTTACTTTTCTTCCCAAAAGAAGAAACGCCCAACCTGTCCTGGTGCATGGGGTTATTCCTGCCTAGGTGCAGGACCCTGCACTTGCCTGTGTTGAACTTCAAGGAGGTTCCTCTCCGCCCACCTCTCCAGCCTGTCCATCCAGGTCCCTCCGAATGGCAGCAGAGTCCTCTGGTGTGTCAGCCACTCCCCCCAGTTTAGTTATCACCAGCAAACTTGCTGAGGGTGCACTCTGTCCCTTCCTCCAGGTCATTGATGAATATATTGAACAAGACTGGACCCAGCACTGACCCCTGGGGGACACCACTAGCCACAGGCCTCCAACTTGACTCTGCACCATTCACCACAACCCTCTGAGCTCGGCCATCCAGCCAGCTCTCAAGCCACCTCGCTGTCCACTCATCTAAGCCACACTTCCTGAGTTTCCCTGGGAGGATGGGATGGGAGACAGTGTCAAAAGCCTTGCTCAAGTCCAGGGAGACAACATCCACTGCTCTCCCCTCATCTCCCCAGCCAGTCATTCCAGCAGAGAAGGCTATCAGATTGGTCAAGCATGATTTCCCTTTGGTGAATCCAGGCTGACTACTCCTGATCACCTTCTTGTCCTCCACATGCTTAGTGATGACCTCCAGGAGGAGCTGTTTCATCAGCTTTCCTGGGATGGAGGGGAGGCTGACAGGCCTGTACTGTACTTTCCTGGCTCCTCCTCCTTGCCCTTTGGGAAGACTGGGGTGACACTGGCTTTCTTCCAGTTCTCAGGCATCTCTCCTGATCTCCAGGACCTTCCAAAGATGATGGAGAGGGGCCTAGCAATAACATCTGCCAGCTCCTTCAGCACTCGTGGCTGCATCCCATCAGGGCCCATGGATTTGTGGCTGTCAAGTTTGCACAAATAATCTCTAGCCTGATCCTCCTCGACCAAGGGAGAGTCTTCCTTCCTCCAGCCTTCCTCTCTTGTCCCCAGGGCCTGGAATTCCTGAGGACTGGCCTTAGCAGTAAAGACTGAAGCAAAGAAGGCATTCAGCAACTCTGCCTTCTCTGTATCCTTCGGCACCAGGGCACCCGCCCCGTTCAGCAGCGGGCCCACATTTTCCTAGTCTTCCTTTTGCTATTGACGTATTTGAAGAAGCCCTTCCTGTTGTCCTTACATCTCTTGCCAGATTTAATTCCAAATGGGCCTTAGCTTTCCTCGTTGCATTCTTGCATACTCTGACAATATCCCTGTACTTCTCCCAAGTGGCTGTCCCCTTTTCCACATTCTGTACACTTCCTTCTTCTGTTGGAGTTTTGCCAGGAGTTCCTTGCTCAGCCACGCAAGTCTCCTGCCCACTTTGCTGGACTTCTTACTCAGAGGGATGCATGTGTCTTGAGCCTGGAGGAAGCGATGCTTGAATATTAGCCAGCTCTCCTGGACCCCCCCCCCCCCACCCTTCCTTCTAGGGCCCTAACCCATGAGAGTCTTCCAAGTGGGTCCCTGAAGAGGTGAAAATTTGCTCTCCTGAAGTCCAGGGTTGCGATCCTACTTACTGCCCTGCTTCCTCCTCCCAGGATCCTGAACTCCACCATCTCATGGTCACTGCAGCCAAGGCTTCCTCCAACCTTCACATCTCCAACCAGACCTTCTTTGTTTGTTAGTACAAGGACCAGCAGCACACCTTTCCTTGTTGGCGTCTCCACCACCTGTGTCAAGAAGTTATCCTCAATGCTCTGCACGAATCCCCTCGACTCTTTGCGCCTAGCTGTGCTCTCTTTCCAGCAGATGTCAGGGTGGGTGAAGTGCCCCATGAGAATCAGGCCTGTAAACCAGGACCTCAACCATTCTGTGATTCTATAACACTAATGTGACTATTGAGTTTACTAAGAATGATGCAAATTCCAACTTCTAAAGAAGTAACTCCACTTGAACAGAAACAAGTACTGACATGGCTATAATAACAAAACAAAAATAAGCTCTTTAGGGCAGAGGCATTAATATAACTGAAGAGCATCTTAAGGAGTAAACTGCCCAGAGATTCTATGGTTATACATAGGTATCTTAACAGTTACTTAAATATTTAATTCATACATACATATTTGCAAAAAGAAAGAAATTAATTTCTTAACCCGGTATTGGAAGTTGCCAAATAATTTCCCTTTCTCAGTTAAAAAAGTATCGAAAGTTAACTCATTAAGGCTGTTTTACCAAATTACATAGCTACTCAATGCATAACACAGCTGCTAGATTGACTGAAACATTGTCTAAACAGAGCTTAAACCTCCCTTTGGTTAAGCTATAAAACAAGGATAGTTCATGGAGGTTTTCGGCCAAATTCTCTTCAGAAGGACCTGCTTTATTTACTGAACATGCAAGATGTGCAGAAGTCAGCAGGAAGCATTTACTGATTAGCCATCGACAGCACTGTGTCACCCGTGTGCACAGTATTATTGATTAGATGAACTTCAGTTTGCTTGGTCAATGTGCATCTCTTAGCTTTTGTCTCCTGAAAGTGAACAGCCTAATGACTTCCGGGGAGAAGAAGGGCTGGAGAACAGCAAAGACATAAAAAGTCTCCATGACAAAGAGCCACGTGCTTAATTCCTAGACTGAGGAAAGCAGAGATAATCCACTAATCCTGAAGAGAGTGAGACAGACCACGCATGCCACCCAAACTGAGTTCCAGAAAGATCTGTGCAAAAACAAAGCAGCCCCTTTCCCTTTGACACCAGTGGTCATGGGTGTTATTTAGTTTGGAATTGGCCAAGAGCAGTTCTTTTCTTCAGGATTGTTCCTTTTCATTAGAAGAAGAGTCTGCTGTTTTAATATTTCTGAATGAAAGGATATAGTTTTGATTTCTCCCTAGGAACACAGAACTAATTAAGGAATTTGGCACCGTAAGAGCCTATATTCACCCTTCTGTTGCTAGTTTTTAAGTGGTTTTGCTACCCTGCATTTTTAGAGTACATTATGGCAAATAATTTAGGAATGTACACTTTTAAGGATGGACAGAGCACGACCTAAAGAGGTGTTCATTGATTCAGATGACAGAAGAACCTCCTCCAGCTGTTGCCACGAGTCCAATAAAAATCTTCAAATTCTCCATTTGCTTTGATACAATTTATGAAGAAATTTCCTTTATTCTGGTGGGTGTTTCTCTGCTCCTTTTCTGTGCTACAGTCCCACTGAGACGGAATTAGTTACAAAACAGTATTAACTGCTCCACTTCGAAATCTAGCGTTACTACTCCTGCATAACTGTGGTGGCACGTAAGCAAAGTCTGAATGTGTACAACTAGCGCACATACTTATTTTACCTGTACTTCTTACTAAGACTTGCATCTCTCAAACTGTGAATGTGGATATGGGAGTTCACTATGAATATGTTTTCCAAGGGGATAATTTCATTATCTCCATATGAAATGTCCATAGGGGGTTGAATTAGAAAGCAGTTGGGCTGTCTGTTATCAAACATTCCATAGCCCTGGCCAGTATTATCAGTTGCAACTCTATCAACCTAAATAAACCATCCTTCCCATGTAGCAAAGCAGGCACAATTCAAGATTCTGATCCCTCAATTCAGTTAAATCATTCACCAAGGGAAGATACTATTATGTAAGCTAAAATGTTCCAGGTCCCCTCTAGCCTCTACTCTCTCTGTCCTGGGGCCTCTGTCAATTCACTGGTTTGAAGAGAGCTCTTTTCAGGAGTGATTAATAATGTAGCAAACGAACCACTCAGATTTTTAAGCGCTGAGGCTTCTACTTCCAGCATGGTACCTCAGGATAGACTGAGGAAGTTTTACTCATTCTAAGGCAAAATACAAATTGAAAAACTAAAGCAACAATATAGGCACTTCCCTTTTGTAAATGCAGTAGAAAAGTGTTGCTACATTACACTATTTCCAAGTGAGGCAGACCCTCCTGTAGGATAACACTGTCGGGCAATGTATCTATTCCTACCCGTAACAGCCACTGCCCTCTAAACTTTTACATTCTAAGGTAATTATATGCATCACTCAGGTGGCCTGACTCATTAACTACCTGTAAATGCTGCATGCCAGGTGTATTCTATTTAATGAATTAGCACTAAGTAAGCAGGACTGTCAGTGAGGAAGCTCAAAGGCCTACAAAAGTATTATTAGTAGTAAGAATCTTTTATCAGAGAAACAGCTGGGGGGGGGTCCTCCTTCTCCTCCCTCCGCCCCCCCCCCCTTTTTTTTTTTTTTTTTTTTTTTTTTCACACAGGGTGTTACCCATGCTTTCCTCACCTGCAGACTGCCCTGGCAACTGACCAGGAGTTTTAGGGCTGTATTTAATTTGCATAAATCAGAGCTGATTACAGTTACTCTCCTCATTAAAACTGTGAGTACTGATTATTAATCAGTAACACACAGAATGTTCCGATGCATTTGTATGGTACTGAATACATTTTGATGCCCAAAACATGTATAAAAGCAGAACTCCTGCTCCGAAGTGCTCAGTCTCAATGCAAAATACATAAAGGACAACACGTCTACATCACGATGCAATATTTGTTCCAAAAAGGAAGAGAAAGAAAAGCCTGCTAGCTTCTGTAGTTCTTACAGGACACATCTTTGACTTAAACCCTAGGGGGAGGGTGGGGAGATGTGAGCTACTTCCTTGTCTCTGTGTGGTTCCCTACAGATGCCAGCTCCTCGACATCTCTTACTATTAACTCCGAGGTCCTGTGACCTGGACCTTCTGCACCGATATCTGAGCTGCGTTCAGTAAGGAAGCAAGTATAAGATGAGTAAAGGGTCTTCTTATTGCCTGTACTGGACAGATACAAAAAGCTTTTTCAACACAGCACATCTCTTATTTCAAAATGACAATATATATTATCTACCAGCATATTTATTGCTTATATAGATGTGAGTTATTTCCATGGAAAATTGATTTATCTATCAGATAATTAGTAAACTTCAGTAATTGCAAGAACCTCTTAGCAATTAGTTGACATTTAATTAACACACAATAACTGTCTTATTAAATTTCCATTAAATACCTATTAGAGTTAATTAAAACCCGTATGTAGGATTCCATGATTCCTGGGGAAATCTCATTACAGTTCAACACTAAAAAGCCTGGAACTAAGTCACCTGCTTATTTTTATTGCACTGAGTTGCTCTAGTTTAAGGTAAGGACAGCACAATGTTTCAGGTTCTAACACTTCATGATTATATTCAACTAGAGAAGGGGAGAAGATATGAAACGCTCTAAGACTTAAAGTGGGACCAAGCTTTCGTTATTTCTTACACACTTGTATGCGAGCCTGTAAGCTTTCAGGATATGCTACAAACTCATGAGAGGGTTTCGGCTTATCTCAGTTCCTTAAACTTGTATTGTGGCTAGTGTCAGCCACACTAGCCCCAAAAACGCTGGGCCAAATTCTCACTCTTGAATCAAGTGAAAAATTTCACCAGCTTCACTGGGAATTTTGCATGAGTAATGTTCGAGTATAAGCTGAGTAGTAGTTTCAGGAATTCTGGAACTCAGAAACGTTACAAGGATGAAAAAAATGGACCGCAAAAGCCAAGAGTAGTTCTTAGCTCTGAAGCCAGGCCTTCATAGGAAGCCATGCACATGGTCACAGAACAGACAAACTATTTAAGAAAGCAGCAGGTTAAATCCCATAGCACTTACTGTAAGAAAGCTGGGACTTAGTTTCTCATCAGATTTACAGAGTGGTCTTGCTCCTTCCCAGACCTGAGTCACTGTCTGTGTACAATCACCTGAAGCTTTTGATGCGACTCAGTGTTACACGATCTAACCACACCGATGCAATGCTGAGGCAAGTCAAAGTTGGGATGAAGTCAGACCACAGAAAACATCAACAATAAGAATTTGGACTCCTATCTCCTTGTTGCTGACCTAGCCTTATAGTATTCAGGACTTCTCTTCTACATAGAGTAATTTTCTGAACACCTAAGCATATGTATAAAAGCGAAATTAAATGACTGCCACAGACTTGACAGAATTGCTGAATTAGGAGCCATGCATTGTCCTCTATTGAAGGACATCACCTTGAGAAGATAAAACTTGGTAAATGTCGCTCTGAAAGTTAGTGTTCTCTGCTCTTGGCTACTAGGGACATTTACAGAGGTATTAATAATGCTTTCCAAAGAGTGATGTTGCCTAACTACGTTTTATGCAAACTTTCCAAAAACAGAAATCAGAGTTCCTGCAATAGAAATATAGATTTATCCCTCTCAGGGTGCTAATGTAGACCTAAAAAGGGACGTGGTTTTTGAAAATAGCCAAAGAGATATTAAAAAGCAAACAAACCTCTAATCGGGGGAAAATACTGGTCTAAGAGCAAGCGGCAATACTCATAGTATTTTAGCAACATTCACATTTTAATGAGAGCGCATGATGCATTATTTGTGACTTATTTTAGTCTGAGGTCTCTGAATAATTAACCTGTGTTGTTTCAATTAATTTAAATGTCCACATCCTACTGCTTATGAAATCGGAATGTGTTCTATAAAATAAACAGTCACATTGCTTCCTAAACAAATCAAAACACAAGATGTACAGAGGCTGTTATGAAAGACATTATTCACGATGATCCTTAGGATACAAGTGTTTGGATACTTCATACTCAAAACAAAAATTAACCTTTTTTTGTTAAAAATCGCTTTTAAAAAATCTCAAGCAGGTATTTTATCCTAATTACAAAAGAATACAACCTGATGTTTTTGTATTGACATTATGTCCAATACAAAACAGGTTATTTTATAAAATGAGCTCTAAAATATTTTAAAATTGCGTTAAGTCGTTTAAAATTAACAAAGTACTGAACAAAATGCAATCCTATAGAGATTTGAGTAAAGTTAGTAACACTAATTCACGTATGATCACTGATAGCATGCTACTGAAAAGGTAACTCAGGTAAAGAACATTTGTTTACACATCAGCCTTTATAGACACACCATAAAGGATACCGAAAAATTCTAGCATTTCATTTGATGTTGCTATCCTATTACATTTTAAAGGATAGCTTTCCACTTTTCCTATTGTTCTTCATGGCTGCATACCAGCAACATAAACTTGTTTCACTATTAGGAAATATTATTGTTGCTGGAAATTCATCTGTCATTTTAGAAGTCTCTTTCAAAAGGAGAAATAACATGCTGTCTTAGTAAAAAGACATAGCATAGAAACAAAAATAGTATCCCGTTTGCTCCTACAGGGGCAAACCAAGTAATATTTACCTCTGACACAATAAGCAAAAGATCAAAACTGATTAGAATTAATGGCACTGTAAACAACATATTCATAAGACTAGACTCCTACTAAAATCATAAGAAAACCACATCCACTTTCAGCTGCCAATTTTTGAGGAATATCCTGATTTTTTTTACTCTGCATGTATGTAACAGTGTATGATGGCAGCAACCTTGTCATCACCATCATCTTTTTATGTTATTGCCAGGATCTTTCCCAAAGAATTAACAACTGTTTTCTATGCAGACAATGACCACTTCGAGGAGGTCATTTTCAATGACAGCTACACTTTCAACAGTGAAAGCATATCAACCCAAAGAGCATGCCTTCCAAAAGAAATATATAGGTAACTCACATGGTTCTCAATCCAAGGGGACCTTGCATGGAGAAGACTGAATATCCCTTTCTCCATCTCCAGCTATGCGTCCAGGTTGAGATAGGAATTCCTAAAGAACAAAACGGGCAAGTCAATGCACTATGGATGTATCGGAACGCTCACCAATCAAGGACGCGTTCTTGCTGGATATACTTTGTACACTTAAAGCATGTCTCTTTCTATTCACGAATATGTGAAGTAGGCTATCCCAAATTACATTCTGTTTACAAATAATAGCTCATCAATGCAACAGCAGAGGCAGAACTACCAATGCACTTTCCCCGACTGATTTCTACTGCTAGTATGTTTATCATTAACCTCGGTAATTTATGTTGTTACAGTGATTGCAAGACCATTCTGGCTACTAAGAGTGAGCTGCCCGAAACACTAATTTCTGCCCTCTCTGCTTTTTATCAGGACGACTACGACCCCTGATGCTGACGTGGGCTCTAGAACACACAGCCAGCAAATGGCCCAACGTGCGAGGCACTGTGCAAGCACTCGGAATTCTAACTCGAAGGACTAGGATATTAAAGATAAAACACTCCTGGAAGAAACAAGGAATGCATAACAATATTTTCATATGCACTAGCTATTTGTACAAACGGTTCTTAGTAACACCAACAATAATCACAGCAGTAAACAGGCTAAAAATACAAATCCAGATTATGCAGTACACAGAAAAGTGTTATGCACTTGGGGAAAGAAAGGAAATAATTTACAGGAGAAATGCTTTAAAGACCTTACACAAGTAGAAAGGGATGAAACTTGCATTTCTGTTCTGCTATTTCAAAATCAATTAAGTAGCGAAAATAAAAAAGCAACGCTTGTAACATTCATCTCCGTGAAATACTTACCTGCCACAATCATCTTTGGTTTCAGAATGCACAAAGCTATAGAGTTACAGCGAGATCTTCTACAGAGCATTTGCTCGGACTTCTCCAGTGTCCCCTTCTCCTGACCCCAACAGGACTGTTTATCCTAAAATAAACAGGACTTAGGACTATTTATAATGTTAAACTTCCCTATGTTTCAGCATTTTATTTAGCTTCAGCAATAAAATGTTAGGGGCCATTTCCTCAGCTAAGAACCTGGAGACAAACTTCATTACTTTGCAACAAAGGCGCTGCAATTTCACAAGGGAATTGTTCAGCCAGTAGCACTAGCATTCCAGTCCCAGAGCTGCAGGAGCCTAGAAATACCAAGTAATCGCTTTTTCCTGACTAATAGAGCCCTCACGGGATGCCTAAGAGTCTTTAGCGATCGTGGCTGTGACTTGCTCTGCCTGGCTGTGACGTGTATTGTTCCTTGACCTCCAGTCTCATGGCCGAGGTGAACTGGCAGATGTCTGCTAAGAGTTCTCATAACTGAGCTTTGGAAAAATCACTTTCCTGGTTTCACTCTCCTGGCATGATCGCACATTGCTGGTCTAACGTCAGAGACCACCACCACAAACTCAGCTTGCCAAGGTCCTATGATGTATTCAAAAGGAAGAGATGCATCCTTGGTTGATTTTCATTAATTTTATGTGTTTTAAAGTTAAATGGAAAAGACCAACAATTGAACACAAAGATATGCGCATTCTGGCTTCTAGTACATTCATTTCCTTTCAAAAATTTGTTTACAAACTAAAAGCTAACAATTTTTTTTTTTTAAATCAGAAAATCTTTGCTCTTCAATTCCAATAACCCAAAATGAACCTCAAGACAGCAAAAAGTACCCTCATTAGGGTTAGTCTAGATCGATTAGTCTATCTAATCAAGCCTGGACTGTCTTAAATGGTGAGCATCAGGACGCAAGGAGGTCAAGACCAGAATGAGCTTTAAGCACTTGCAGATACTTAACCTTTACCAAAGAGTGGAAATGTGAAGTGGAAGAATCTTCTGAACATCTATTTATTTGAAGATAACCTCAGGTATGATTTCTAACAACTGTACTGAAGCTACAAAGGCCACACACGCACATATACACACGCACACCCACCTGGATGGAAAACTTGCCGTAGTGTGAATGTGCCCCCTTGTAAAGGATCAATTGTAGTGGGAACAGCATATTCAACTTTTCTCTAGATAGTTTAGTATTATTTAAGAAACGTAGGTAAGTTGAGAAGAGTCTCTTCTGAATTTCTTTCCTGTAAAACCAGCTGATTAATAAACAAATGCACTAAAAACCAAATGAAAAAATATGCAGTTGTGTAAAACCTCACAGCATTTGCAATATAACTGGAACTCAGTACTAATGAAAAAAATGTCCAGAATAAAGCATGCAAAGATTACAATCTGAGTACAATGATGCTGGCTGAAAGAAATGAATGTGGAGTACTGGATGTTAAAAATTGTGTTGAATTAGATAAGAAAATCCCATGTAGACTTTGTTAATGATTCATAATCAGCTAATAAGCTCATCTCCAGGAGAATAACGATCCATGGACCTGTTAGCTCATTTATCACTATGTTTTACAACACCAGCAAAGAAACTAATTAAATCCCAGCATCATTACACAGAATTCCTTTTAATAGAGATACAATGATGCACCAGAGGCTACAGATTACACTGCAAATTCTACCAAGAGATTCCGGACGGCAGGTTTTAATTAACGTGTTAGTGAGAAGCTGCTCACTTAAATAGTAACTATCTGCACACTCAAAAACAATTGTAGGAAGAAGAAAATAAGGAAATACGTGAGGTATCACAATTGTGGCAGTTTTCTAAGGACAGCAAAAAACGTAGTTCATTCGCTGCATTTGCTATCCAACACAATCCAGAAGGCAGAACTCTGGCTTCATATCAGCATTCAAGATACTAACAGGGGCGCATACACCTGATGATGAAGGGACTGGAGCACATCTCTCCTATGAGGAAAGGCTGAGGGAGCTGGGCCTGTTCAGCCTGGAGAAGAGAAGGCTCGGGGGGGATCTGATCACTGTGTATAAGTATCTGAAGGGAAGATGTCAAGAGGATGGGGCGCCAGACTCTTCTCAGTGGTGCCCAGTAACAGGACGAGAGGGAACGGGCACGAACTGAAATGCGAGAAGGTCCGTCTGAATATGAGGAAAAGCTGCTTTACTGTGGGGGTGACGGAGCACTGGAAGAGGTTGCCCAGAGAGGCTGTGGAGTCTCCCTCCCTGGAGATATTCAAAAGCCGCCTGAACAGAATCCTGGGTAACGTGCTCTAGGTGACCCTGCTTGAGCAGGGGGGTCGGATTAGATGATCTCCAGAGGTCCTTTCCAACCTTGGCCATTCTGTGGTTCTGTGATTATTGGAAAAAAAACACCTGTGCAGCACTGCCACTAGGACAGTGCAGCTGGAGCACCTCCCAGCATAGCACTAAGGCTCATTAAGCAGAGTAGAGTAAGTTATCTCATTTTGCTCATTGCGGGAGATAAGACAGATGGGTAACTGCCCAGAAAAACTGTTTCTTTGTACTCAAACAAGAGAAAAGAATACTTCCTGCAACTATGTTTTGTATCATAGCTTGCAACTATGTTTTGAACCCAAGTTTAAAGGCACACGCAGCCCCAAAACAGTGAGCAGATGCTAGGACTATTGAGAAGCTAATTAAAAAGGCAGAGATTTCTAATAAGATCCCCAAGCATCACTGCTTTTACCTCTTTTTCTCTGGGAACAGTGATTAATCAGGGGCACGAAGACACCACATGTGAGACCATTTAACAGGTCATGTCAGGCAATGTTGTGATACAGTTTGTAACAAGGGATAATGTGTCACTGAAAACACACCTCTCAGGGTGAAATAATGATCACAGAGGAGGCAAACAAGATTGATCAGGAAGAACACCTCTCATATCTCACTGACTGTGCCTGCCACTTGACAGGATACAGAAGTTGTGTGCTAGTGTAGCAAGAAGCCCATATTCTCTAAGAAGATCAAAAAAAACATTTAATGCAGTGGTATGAGCTCTGCGGCAGCCTGCGTTCCCACACATTTCTAGAGCTGATTTGATAACATATAACCATGAAGCTTACCTTGCATTTGTTCCTTTGGCTCTGTAAGCCTATTCCTCTGTGTTGGGGCTACCCATCAGTATCCCTTCTGTCTGCTCTGCCTTCTTGGACAGTGTTTGGCACCTAAACTGATGGCAGTTCCCTCAAAAGCATTGTCTTTCAGCTCATACGTTTATCCTCATCCTTCAAGATTGACTCATCAAGATTGACCAGGATGAAGAGATTACACATCTCATCCTTCTTTCCTTACAGGAAAGGGACAGGACTCCATCAAAGCTCAACTTCTAGTCTTCCTCTCTCAGAAGTACTGTTGGGATTTCAGTATTTAATATATTCCACTTCCAACATTCCCCCCTCCCCCCCCAAATTCCTAGCATACCAGCCACTGTAAGTAGAGGACACAGGCAAAAATAATGTGTTTGTAGATAACTGAGCATAAATTCAACTATTTTGCTGTAAATATGGTTGCTTTGACTTCAAAAAAGCAATAAACTCTTCTCGATTTTAACCATAAACCATTCTTCAGAGTCAGTAAGAGGAGAATGGCTTGGGCAACTGCAAAATCCAGGTGGATTTCATCTGCTGTGCAGATTATTCTAAACATCGTAATTCAGGAAACCCTTGAAACAAATTTAGTGGAACCTCTAACAGAATAATATCAAACCACTATGAAATAATCCCAGCTGGTTCCATAGAAAGTGGTATACTGCTGGAATTAACTGTTATCTATGTAATTCTTTACCTTTTATGACTTAGACTTTTTCTACGTAAATATATCACAGTGACTATATACTAAGAACTGAAGGCATAAATGGCCTGCCTTTATAGAACAGTTACTCTAGAATAAATCTACATATTAAGTGAAATTAAACCAAATACTCCCATTCAATGAAAACAGCAATTAATTAAAATGAAAAACCACAGAAAATGTAGACTTGAGCTCGATACTGTACTCTGCCACAGAAGCCACAATATGCAGGACCATGTTTCAAAGTCCTGCGCTCAATGTCATCTTATGCCTTGCTTTGCAGGGTCACCTCCACATGTGTTTTTGTTACTGAAACCTTGAAATAAAGCTAGGGTGCTGTGGCAGAAAAACAAGAGTCTTGCTGGTTTGGTTTCAAATCTGAAGCCAGTACAGCACAGCAGTCCCTCCTCATGGTTTTGCTGCAGTAGTACTGATACTGAGAGAACTGCTGGAACCCATTATCTGCACTACTGTTGCAACCCCCCCCCCATACCAAGCAGAAGTGTTGTTCTGCCTCAGCCTTTCAGTCTGAGCAGGAAAGCACCAAAACAGTTACTATGCAGATATCCCCTTAGAAGAGGTGACTTAGGAACACAAAAGTTATCTGTTGACCCTTATGCTCATGACATTTTCAAACCTACTGCACAGGTTGCTATTTTAAGGACTTTTACAGGCAACTTGGATTCTACTGAGATTTCAGAAATCTGAAAGAGATCCGCAAACGGTTTCAGTGGAAATACAGAATCTGTCATTTACCAACTTTGAGTCATCCTGATTTACCTAAGTTTGAACCATCAAGCTTCTCTGGTTGCCTCCCTAAGTTCTTTTTTTACCAGGCACAAGAGCAATAAAACATCTCGGTATTATTTATAGTGGATGAGATTTAAAAAAAAATATTTTCATTAATTTAAAGGAGATTCAAAAAAAAATTATTTTTTCTCTTAACAATATAGTCACTTCAACTTAAATCTATAACTATGGTAGCTTAAAGACCTTAAGCTTAACCAAACATTTCAATAAATAAAAATGTATCAGTGGGCCTCCTTGAATTCTAATGACTTTAGAAGTACTTTTGTTTTGTTATTTTAATTGTGCAAACAGATAAAAAAAAAATCACCTTTACTTTAGAGGCCCACTCAAGTGTTATAAATCAGAATATTTGTACCTTATAAAGCATACGTGCTATTTTCAGTGCCAATTCTTTCAGCTTTTTGTATCAATAAATGCTTTTAATTACTTTTGGTTTTGGTTAAGTGAAAAGAAGCAAACAGATTCTTTCCCTGAAGAAATTATTCAAAACTGAGGAACTGATCACAAATCGAAAAAGTGAGAAAGCTGACTTTCTGCTTCCAAAGCACAAAATAAGCAGGTGCGCAAGGGTCACATGTGCCAATTCTGAAGCCATGATTATAGGCCTGATTTTCAAGATTGTTTAGGTAACTATAGAGGCAGACAGGTTATCTTTGGGGATTTTTCGAGAACTCCTAAATGGGTACACAACTTAAGACTGTAAGTATGTTGCACCTAATCTAACTATGCTTCCGCTACCCTTTGACCCCAGCTGTGTTGTCTTCTTGTTCTCACCACGCATCACATTGCACGATGACATGGTCATCTGGACTAGGTCACTGATCTCATGGAAAACCAATCTAAGAGGTTCATTTCCCACAGATCTGAGTCACTCTTTAGCCTCATGATTACAAGATATGACTCAAGGAAAGACTAAATACCTATGGCTGTATCTGGCAGAGAACTGTAACACCTATTTGGCAGCAGCATGCAATTAGATCGGATTGTAAACTGCATCCTAATTCCCAATAACTGTGACTGCAGTTGCAGAATAAAATGCATGTAAGTACATCAGCTGGGTGAATGATCTCATTCTTTTTGGAAGCCTGCTTTAAGACAATGTCTTACCTTCCATCGCTTTCCTGACTGTGAGTAGCCTAGATAACTACCCAAGACCACATGCCCAATTTTTAGATGCCTGAATCAGAAGCGGTAAATCCAATTCCAGCCCAATTTTTAGATGCCTGAATCAGAAGCGGTAAATCCAATTCCAACTATCTAAAAATCCGGACGACTATGACCATGGAAAACATCATTTTCTGCAATTATTGTTTCCTCTGTTTAATAAATCAATACATTTCAAATAAATAAATAAATAAATAAATATACAAATAAAGGGTTTGGCTGTGAGCAAGGGCTTCGTCACTTTTTTAAATTCACCTAGCTCTACTGAAGGAGTTCTACCTAACATAGAATTTAAGAATATTCTTTTTCTCTATCTTGAATCTCAACTGCCATCCAAAAGCAGTTTGACAAAAATCGCTCGCAAAGAAGAAAAGGATTACTCATTACTTTAACTCTAATTTTAATACCTACTTAAACTAAAATGAAACTAAAACTTCTCTAATGCTTACTAATATATATGCCACAACTAAAGAAAATGAAGTACTAAATTCAGTATATACGTTGCATTTAATTGGAAATCAATGCCTTACAACTCATAAAAATCTACTGGCAACTTTTTCCTTTAGAAAATTAACTTCAAAGTGTAAAACAAATATCTTTCCTGCTTAATGATGGAATCAACTTTGATTTAAATAAATCTCCCACAGTTGTAACTTACTTCCAAGTTACATATTCACATACTGAAATGGTTTCCAAAGGCTGGCGAGTCTCATCCGTATCCCCCATCAACACAAACATTGAGAAATTCTTTTTGCAAAGTGACAGATATGAAAACTTTATCTGAGGTTTCAATTAATAGAAACAAAGAGGAAACAGAAAAAATCTGGTTTTGAATTAGGTCTGTTTTAAAATTAGTTCTCAAAGGACTTTTAAAGGTATTTATTACTTAGATTATAGCATTCAAAGAAAGCGTCCATGAGAGTAAATGGCCACTCCAGCAGGATCACCAATTTTTATCGTCTGGTGAAATATAATTAAAGACTCCTCTGATGGTGCCAATTAAAGACTTGAAGGGACCGAAGCTAGCGCTCACATCATCACACGATGCAACCCTGTGATGCTGTAAACATCCATTAGCCGTTACAGTTCTCATTAGTCCCTGAAAACAACTCATTAGTGTCCTTAGAAATGACCAATAAGTACAACAAATGGGATAAATCTATCAATATATTCATTGTGTTCAAAAATCAGAGTTTCTGTCCTTGTACCCTACACAGTGACAATCAGAAGGTTAACTATTCCTTCTGCAAAAAATACATGCAAGTTGCAGAGCATTTAGCCAGACAGACTGTGGGAAGACAGCATGTGAGACATCAGACAATTTACTTTATTACATAGAGTAGGTTCATCTGAAGTTCAGATTGCTATGAACTGTCACAGTTGTTTAGCCAATCTAAATTCTAGAAAATATTCATTTGTTTTAACTTAAACTGCTGTAATTTGCACAAAGCTGTTTAAATCTTGTTATTTCAGATATCCCGTGCCTGCCAATTTGTGGAATTTGAGGCAGGCTTCTGACTAGGTACATAAAAATCCCAGTAGATCAATGAAGGGCTAGATAAAGGCAGCCAGATACGGTAAGGCCTTCTGCATTGCACTATTCATGAGAATGCTGCACACTGTCAAACATGTCAGTGTTAGACAAAGTATCACCTTCCAAAGTGAGATACTGAAGCTCTTTGGAAAAATACATTAGCAACATCCAAAGACAACCAAGAAAACATATTCAAGATGCACAGAATGTGTCATCAAAACTCCTCATATCATACTGAGGTACTTTCTCTTCTTGACCCGTAGAGCTATACTCACTCAATGCAATGAGGACCCCAGGAAAGTCCAAAGATTATACAGTTCCAAGTACTTGCTCCCTCCCTCCCTTCCCCCCCCGAAATATCTGCTAGCACACCATTCGCACTGCTATTTCTCTTTTTTGCTATTGCTGGTCTGCTAACCACCACCAGCTGACATGGCCAAAATATGATGGGTTAAGTACAAGCTGCAGCAGGGACATCATGCATTTAACTGAAGAAACATGGGACTATTTCTTTTGAAATCCTGAGTGCTCTATGTGCTGAAAGAACTGATGGTGTGCAATAGTCTATATAATATGAAGAGGACTCAAGATCTCAAGGTCCATATGAAACATCATGTGTAAAAGAAATGAATATTCACATATATCCACACACCCAGTCTACTACAAGCTATACCACTTTCCCTGAGATAGAAGTGGTTGGTATCGATACTCTTCCCACACGGATAAGGACCTCTTACACATGATACAGCTCATGATAATAAATAAATATACATATATAAATATATGAAATAAACTTCTATTTCCTCGGTAGCTTATTGGACTGTATCTGGGAACTGGTTGGTTCACTCTATTTGTTAATATACAAAACAATAAACCCAAACTTAGCTCTTCTTTATCCTTTATGTTCAAACCCAAATGTTACAACAACAGAGATACCAGAGGAGGAGAATTTTAGTTTTATGACTTTAGTCTTAGATTTTACTTTTTTCCTTTTGGTCTTTTTCTTTTTTTTTTTTTTTTTTGTCCTACATTTCAGTAAACAACTGAAAAAAAGGAACGTTCAATTGGCTGCATATTTTGTTGTTGCTGTCAAAGAGCATCCGAGCCTAAATTCCATCTCTTGTATTTGTCCGTAACAGAGAATGTGTCAATAGAATCCTCAAACTCTAAACTGTGAATGTGAAATAAATGGGCAATACCAAAATTATCACTAACATTTGCTTTCACTTCACTGCTCAGACCCTTGCTGTATTTGTACCCAGGCCTAGAAGCATTGTGAGCATATATATGATTTTCTGAGTAATCAGAATACCTCTGGCTTTACGGGGCTATTTAGTTGTAAGTACGTTTTGTTCATGCTGCTATTCCAGTTACAAGTTTAGAGTGAACTGTGAACTTGCTTACTTATTCTTTCCTTTAAAGTAGTTCACCTCTTGTTTTCTTGCTCTTTCTTTTGAGATTACACTTAGTGGAATGACATCAGTATTGCGGATTCTTCAGGCACTCACCTGACACAGCAGTTCTGTTTACTCCCACACATCATGGTACTAACAACTAGTTTTTCAGTCCCCTCGAATTATTTCTTATTTTTAGAATTAGAAGAATTCCCTTTTGAGGTAAATGTGCATCGCTCACAAAAATGATGATTTTCTTTTTTTAATACAGAAGTGAGTTCTCCTCACTCTATCCCTCTTCACCCATCGTAAGAAACAGTCTTAAATTCTGAAGTACAATTCAAAGTATCAGAAATAATCCTACTGCGTTTTAAGGGAATTAAGGCAAAGCTGATGAGGATGTTTTGAGGAATACATAATTTTAGGGATAAGCAACTACAGATTACTTTTCATTTTTACTAGGAAATACGGAGTTATCTTTTCACTAGAATTCTTCCTTGTTTTCCGTTTTATAAAGTTTTTCCTTGTCATGCCAATACCCTTCCCTTCCCTGCCCTCTATCTCAGGGATTCTGCCTACATTCATTACATGCAGAAAACTCTGTGCCAATTATTCCACGAGGAAGAATTTCCCAAATAAAATAAAGCATGAACAAAGAACTTTTCTTACAGCTTTTTATCAAAACACACTGGGCAGACCTCACAGCCTCTCCGCCGGATTTTGAAGGGGATTCTAGATGAAGAATGAAGCTTCGCTTTTGAGCTAAGGTAATTTCTGAAGGTGGAATCACAGCTTAAGAAACTCTCCAGAGAATTTTCTTGATGCAAAGCTAACAAGACTTTGTGATAATTTCTTAGAAACTGGCCTCATTCCAAGTTGGATTTTAAATACAGATTATAAAGCAAACACCATCCCCCACAAGTATTAAGAAAGAAGAAAATAACAGAACGGGGGCTGCAGAAATGGTCTCTATTGTGGGACCAAAAACTGTCAATCAAACAGGTTGACAGGCATGAGAGATTGACAGACAGGCCCTCTCTCTTGACTTCAGTTATCTAGGGGAATGGGAAAAGTGTCTGCAAGAACATGTTAAATTGCCAAAGTCATTACCAGTCACCAATTACCAAAGAAAAGATAACAAGGTGTATTTTAGAAAAATCGATGCAACAACATGCATTTCAATAAAGTGAGTTTTTCAGAACTTTAGAAAACAAAATGAACTATTTAGGGAATACATGGTGGTTTTCATAGAATACCAAGCACTCTACTATGCCAGAAGGCTTTGGAGATTCATCACTATTCTCTATTTTAGATGGGGGCCAGAGGTCAACCAACAAATATTTCCCTTTGTCTCTTCTTAAGCTTAACCTAAACGAAAAAAGTGATCTCTGTATCTCAACGATTACATCTAGGCTCTATGCTGGGAATGCTACAGCTCAAAAGCCATTTTGGTTCCCAAGTGCATTTACTCTAGTTGCAAGGGTGAATTCTATTGTACGTAAATAAGCTCTCCCCCCCCCCCCCCCCCCCCCCAAAAAAAAAAAACCGAAAAACTCGTTTGGTATTAACTGCCAAATTTGCTTGTTTCATTCACCGAGGCTGAAATGACCCTTTATATCAAGTCAGACCCACTGCAAGCTCTTGAGAAGGCTGCCAAAGCCCAGAATGCCGTATCTCTTTTCATATCACAGTATTCCAAACTTTCATGCAGTGTAGTCTAAGGCAAATGAAATGAAATTTCTTGTAACAGAAAAATTAAGAAGCCTGTGAATACTCACTTTAAACAGGTGCAAGTCTTTGCTGCCACAGGAAGAGGTGGTCCCCTTGTTCCTGTCGCTTCTTTCTGCCCACGCTACCAAGAGGAAAGCAAGACCATCCTTCCACGCTACCAAGAGGAAAGCAAAACCATCCTTTTCAGCATAAACAGAAGTGTTCGTTCATGCTGAATTGAAGTGTATGTAGCTTCAGATTTTCCCAGTTCTCATAAAAGTAATTAAGTAGCATCACAAACGTGCTGAAAATATGATTCTAATTACATTTTTTAGATTGCTGTCCACTTACTGTTCACTGAACTATTCAAGTGCTTTCTTTTTTTACTTTAACTAGCCTTATGCAGTTCACTTTCAGGAGTGGAAACAAAAGGAGGTCTTAAGACTACTAGTATGCAAGCTGTGAGCTGCAAGAATATGATCCTGGTCTACAGCAGATATATACACTACACTGATTTCAGTGTGGCCTTCTTAGCTACCCTCTCTCTTGAAGCTCTCCACTACTGTGTCTTGACAATGCGTGACAGATCCCACACCAGCTTCTGCTTCTCCAAGATGTTCCATGGAAGAAAGGATCGAAACGGCTACTCCAGGCTGTTTGTGTTTGCAGTGACCAGATACATCCTCAGGCTTTGCAGTGGCTTCCATTCATCCTTCTGGTATATAAGATTTTTACGTATTTATTTAAAAGAAAAAGCAAGCACTCTGCAGTTCAGTTTGAAGATCCCGTACAGATCTTATATCCTTTAAATCCCACAGGTCTCTCAAATTATCCTTTTAGACAACAAACAACAAGGAATTTAACACTTCACATCAAGAACCACTTGTATCAGTGTAGTGTGTTTCACGCACCAGACCATCTCTTTGTGTTTTCACAGGATCACAGAATCATAGAGTAAGTTATGTTGAATGGGATCTCTAGAGGTCTTCTAGTTCGCCCCCCCGCTCAGAGCGGGCCTAATCACATCAGGCTGCTTAGTCTAGTCAGGTCTTCTGAACACCTGCGTGGATGGAGATTTACCCTCAGGGTAAAGAAAGTTTTTTACTGTATCTAATTGGAATGTCCTATGTTCCAACTTGTGTTCGTTCCCTCTTGTCTTATTGTTGTGAACCTCTCTGAGAAGGGTCTGGCTCTGTATGCTCTGATCAGGTAGCTGCCGACAGCAGTAAGGTCTTCCCTAAGCCTTCTTAAAATTTTTTTCTTTTTAATATTTAAATGAAAAGACTAAATAAGGCACTGAATCTCTTAGCTCTTGAATCATTAGCATCAGGACAAATATGCTCAGAACACTTTACAGTGGAAAAAAAAATTCTAAGAATCTGAAAATGGCTTGCAAAATAACTTGAAAAGATCTCTGAGAATCATTCAACCCAAGAGCTAAAAACGAATTAACGAGGATTAGCTGAGTCACAGATGAGAAGTCATGAACCCTTCCACATCTCCAAAAGTAACACTGTATGGAGGTACATTCAGAAGAGTATGAGCATTCGTTCTCTTAAATACCAGAAAGAGGCCAATATAGAGAGAGCATCTAAATGCTGCTTGAGTCATATTTCATGGCCATAAGCAGTGCACAACCTTTGTTGTCTTTAGCAGAAAGACGTGGTTCCCCAGAGTTTTGAGCTGACAAGCTCATTTTAACATGTGCAACCCTCATCTTCCAAAGGAAAACCATCTCTGACAGTCAGTATTAAGGTTGGATAAATGCCAAAAAGCGCACCCATTTCATAACAGTGGAAGAAGAATACAGTTTTAACTTCCAAAAATGCTTTCTACTTTTCTACTCACATTTTCTTACCTTCCATGACACCTTCTTTTTTTTTTCCCTCCTTTGAAGAAACTTAGCTGGAATGGATAACACTGATTTTCAGTAGCATGCCTGCACAGTGACTGTTGGGACAGATTTACCTACAGATCAGTCTGATACATGCACGAACAGGCTTGTATACTGAAAAAGTCAACGGTTATATCAGCAGGTAAACAATTTTTTTTAATAAATAAAATTACACAATATATGTAGAGCTGAGTTTTCAGAATGCTCAGTACTGACCACAATTAAGCAGTTCAATCTGATCGTAGTCAGTCACTAAGTACTTATGAAAAGTCCACTCATAACACAGATTTATATACATAATGTCAAATTTAAAATAAAAACCCCAGAAATAAATCCAAAATAGATGGAAGAATTGCAAATCATGAATGACTATTAGTCTGAAGTTTGTTATGAAGCTAGAAATTAGGAATATGCATTTTATAAAATGCCATTACCGTAATCTTTTTGTCCATCCGACCAACGTGGCTATTCTCGCGTAGAAACTGACAGTCACGTATCGTGAGTCTGTTGATGGAAGTTGGCAGCATCAAAAACAGTTAAAAAGACTTCAATATCTAATTTTAAACATTTTAAATTCCTTTTAAGAATCTGAAATAACTAATTCATTTCTAAGCTCCTGACAGATTTTCAGCTTAGATGCTGGATATCACTGTTGTTCTTCAACATTTAATTGACAACAATGAATCTGTTGAACACTAGCGCTGCATTCTCTACTCATTGCTGACTGAAAGAACAAAAGAGTGAAAATTTTTCTGTTTACTCCTGCAGCAGAGAATACACAGTTAAGTCTGCTAGTAGCCCCTGCATGGAGAGAGTACTCTCTCTGAGGCACCTGAAGCTCTCACCAACATACTGGTCCAAAGATAGGGCTCTTCATTCTCACATAGCCCCGTATCTGCAAACAGGCTTTGCAAGAAAAGTTAACTCTCATCCTTTCCTTACACTGCTCTTCTAACAGGAGAAGGAAAGGGAAAGGGAGATGAAGCAAACAAGATCATGTCCTGCACGCTACATTTTAGAGGGCAGAGAAGAATCAATCGGTGCTGCTGCATTTATATTATTTTACAAAGAGGGAAAGGGGGACCGAGTCTCTGCTCTCTCAGCAGTAACTTCTGAGAATCAACGACCAAAGAGTTTCACTGTCAGAAAAGTTGATGCTCTCTGATGCAAACTCGGGAGCTGTGATGACAGCAGCAGAAGCTTCTTGTTAAGAGGAAAAAAGGATGCATTTGAGAAGACTCAGTTGGTTCACAGGAGCACTTGTGTGATCTGTTCAGTTATGGAAGGAGGACAATTTACCTGTTTGGTGCCGAATCACCTGAGAGAAATAGCCGGTCTATTCTCCACGTGCCTGTAGTTACCTATCAAAAAATCTACAGCACTACTGGAGCGCTGCCTAATGTATCATGTCACAGTAAGAACGTAAGCCCAGGAGGGGAAGAGTACAGGAAGTAAATTTTATGTCGAGTATTTTGAGATGGAGTTTTCTCTGCTTGGGGGTATATACCTTTACTGTGACACACCCTGCAGAGAAAAACACAAACCAAATTGAGCGTCGCATTTCAAATGAAAGCTCACAGAGGCAAAACCAAAGACAACGATGGGAAAACCATCAATAAAGAATATTCAAAAACTGGAATCAAAAACTATGATGTATTAAACCCAAATCTTTTAGAAAAAAAAAAATTCTATTTAGCAAAAATACGTTAGCAGTAAACATGCATTCATAAATTAAGATGTCATTTACAGTTCTAAGTTTGATTCTTCTGCATGCACATATTATAACTAGGAAGTCCCTTATAGTTACTCAAATAACATATAAATATTAAGTCACCCTTTTTTTCTCCTACAACTTTAAGAAATACGCAATTTCAATAACCCACAAGCAGCGTATCTGGACTGCAGATTCACCATGCCACAAACGAAAAGACAATGCTATAGCTCAGCTGTAATTTCTGTCTGGCAAAGCTACCTAAGCTCTGCATTGACAGCAAGTCTCACCCATGCAGGATGCCATCCCGGTTTCCTGAGACACAGAAAGCTGAAGGACTTGCTGCATCTCCCAAAAGCTGAAAACAGGACACAGATCTCAGACTGCCTGTATGCTTCTAAATATAGTAAATATTTTGCTTTTCATATATGTGAGTAGTATGACCATAATACATCCTGCTTTCATCTTAGCACACTTTTGAATAATTGAATTTTTCATTCTTGACATTAAAGGTAAAATTGACATCCTCAGGAAAATAAGACCTTTTGCAACCTGCACTTTAACTAAAAAGGAATTATTTTTTCTACTTTTTTTTTTAATATATTCAGCTATAAATAAAAGGTATCCATCTCCAACCATCAATAATGAAAAGGATCTGGCATGTTTCTTTCTGCATATAACAATTCCCTAGCAGCAAGAGAAGAAAATGAGTATTAGGAAGTCCTTCCAGGCTCCAAAAGTAATTCACTTAAAAGGGATAATAACTGCTTGTAAGTCACACAGAGGATGGCACAAAAGATACAGCATAGGACTCATCTGAGATTCCCAAATAGTCAAATCCTATTAATACGACCGCAATTTTAGGCAAATATATTAACAGTAACATGACACACTGTGGAACCTAGTAACTTTTCTGGAATGAGGAATGCAAATAAAAGTGTTAATAAAATCATTCTGGTCTGAAAATATAAGCAAATAGGCAACACATAACAAAAGCAAATGTTTTACATTTGACCGAAACCAGAGCTGCTCTCACCACTAATAAGGTCACTGTGTATGTTAGCGTTTTAGTTCGTATCAGAAACGTACTTTTGAAATAAGTCACTTGATCATCCCCATTTACTGTACTTCAGTTCATGCTGCAGAACTGTTGAGGAGCGTACTAACTGAATTCCTTTGAAAGAAACCAGAAGATGCACTCCAACCAGTTACAGACATCCAAGTCTGTAGAATCAGACTACAGGAAGTCCAAAGGAAAACCCATTGGAACGTATTGTAATTTGAACCTCAGCACCAACTATGCACAGCCATGCACTTATTTGGGCTGGGCTAGGTTACTTAACACAGACATAAACCACAACTCCTTCACAAGATCTGCATCTTTGAGTGACCCCACTAGCGCACACATAAACAAAATAGCTACATTCCATATGTGGGCCTGTTTCTCTCTAATTTTGCACTAATTTCATCCAAATGAATCATTTCTACTTCACAGCAGTTTACATCAGGTTAGAATCAGCCCAAAGCAGCAATACTGCAGATCAAAACATTCACTAGCTACCAGTTTTAAAGGAAAAAATGTTTAGCGGGATATTTCAGACCGGTGGCACGAGCTTTGCTAACACTTCCAAGGCTTATTTGGAAGATCTGAATTTACACTCTTGATCCTCTACAGCCTCTGCACACAGCCAGGCTGATATGTGATTTATGTACACCTCTGTCTTTCAGCAGAGCCCTCACACCAAACAATGCGATCAAATCAAAACTACTTTCCACACAATTATAAAACATAACAGGTTACAGCAAAAAAAACGTAAAAGCAGCTCAAAGCTAATTAGTTTCTATTACTAGTGAGAGAAGAATCACTTAACATGTCTTTTCTTATTTAAATTACCATTGATGGCACCTGCTTTTTTTATTCTTGGGAAATCCTGCTACAGTACTAGTTAAATTATGTAAGAGTATACAATATATGAAGATAAAACAATTAGCATTACAAAAACAATTCCAGATTACAATTTATGGTGAAAAGAAAGAGTTATGATGCTCTGTTATGCACTCAGTGATGAACTAGATCCTTAGTCGTGAAAATTTAGGGCTAAATGGTGTTACTGTGTTCAGTAATTAATTATTCTAATTCATTTGGTGGCTACTTCATCTGTATTGTTAAGGAATAAGGAAACTCTAATGAACACCAAATGCCCTAGTCTACATGGTAACCACATGGTATGTACAAACAATCAACAGGAGGCAGGAGAAAAGACTCAATCCCCAGCAATGCCAGAAGCAAACTTTGTTATTAAAGTAAAAGTCCTCTTTTGGCACCCAAACTATCTAATCCTCTCTGACAAAACAAAGTTCATTTAGTATTTCCTTAGTGTTTTCTTCTTAGAGCAAATCCAAATAACTCTGTTGAAAACATCAGGGCTGTACTCTCATCTGCTAAGCTGCAAGTGCTTATGAAAAGAGATTACTCACCCATAAATATACCTGATACGCAGAACATATAGTTCTAAGTGAAACAACTGGAGTGTCTGAACAAGCTATGATGGTACCAGGCTTTAAAGAGAAAGGACTTTCCAGATATCTATGAGAGATGGAATGCACGATTCTGTAAAGTTTTGATTTCCTTCCACAAGAACGGCAGAGGAGAAATTTTCTTGCAATTTAAGATTTTTTCTTCCTGTCACAGACTTTTCCATCCTCAGAAAACAAAGACTGGACTCAAGCGCTACCAAGACCCACCATCAGTTTGAGGCATAAGGCCATGGACATCTACATCCCTTTAAGCTAGTGATACATTTAAATGTCCTGCCCTCTGCCAGGTTGGGGGTAAATGGCAGCCATTACCTAGGAGAGTTGATCTTGTTTTCATCAGAGGGTGTTTCTGACGTATAAGTCTGAAACTGAGTGGTGAGATTTGCTGTTGTTGGCAGAGAATGCAATGATAAACGGTAATTTATACTAAAAGGCATACCTAGAATTCAATGGCAATTATAAAAAAAAAAAAAAAAAAAAAGGAATTTTCTATCTTAAAGTTGTGATTACAGCTGTTTAAACTGCAGTGTTGTATGTTCTGGTGCAAGAGGCACTAATTTAATGCAATTCTGATGTAAGTACTTACAGAATTTTTAAATGACAAGACACAGGGCTTTAAGCAAAACTGAGAGAGTCAACAGTCTTATATTTCTATATAGGTATGGGGCACTGCCATCAGGGACCATCCTAAGTACCAAGACAGCATTTTAAAAGAAATCTTATTTCATTCTTAAAACCAATCTGGTAACACTGCTACCAACTCCCTCCTCCTGTCCCCCCAAACACCTTCAAAACATTTTTTTTTTCTCCCTATCAGCTCTCTACTGCTTTCTAATAGCAAAGCCAGGAATAGACAAATGACTGAAGTTTGCCGGTAATACCTTATTTAAGTCAATGTGTCTGTGATCCTGAAGTAAAACACTGACAAGAGGCCTTAAGGGCTTGCAACAAACCATTGCCTTCCCATTTCCCATCTGAACTGCACTGTAGGAAGCAGAAGTAAAGTTTACCTCAAGTACTGACTGCGCAAAGCTATTTGAAAAGATGGGTAAAATCGTCTTGCCCTGCGGGTCCTACCTCACCCACTGATGGATGTAACCCATGCAGCTACATTTTATACAGGTCTGATATGGCTAAAGTAGATGCAAATACCACAAAATTTCTAACTTCACTAAACCTGTTTTCCTTACCGTTTATTTTAAAGTTTTTCTGTTAAGAATCTTCTCCCTAGAAGAGGTAGTCTAAGATACCTTTCTCTAGCTTCCCCACCTTTCTGAATATCTTTAATATACCTGCTGGTGTACTGCACAGAGATACAATGCAAAAATCCAACTTAAAGGGGAAAATGAATATTCTAGAATTATCACTACGCTGCAGTC
The DNA here is from genome assembly GCF_040807025.1 of Struthio camelus. Classification (NCBI taxonomy): domain Eukaryota; kingdom Metazoa; phylum Chordata; class Aves; order Struthioniformes; family Struthionidae; genus Struthio; species Struthio camelus. Next base: position 11,420,365 of record NC_090964.1, read on the forward strand.
TTCCGAATAGACTGCAACCTACCCCAGGGACTTGGTAAAATCTCTATCACAGCATCCAAAACATAAATTTCCTGTGTACAGAAACATCAAAGGAGATCAAAGAAAACTCGAAGAAGTAACAGTGCAAAACTGAAACTATTTTCTGACATGATTTTTAAATGCAACTTAATTCAATTTATTTTTTAAATCGGTTTCTAAGCAATGTCACACAGTAAAGAATGAAGCAATGGAAAATGGTATTGAAGAATTTCCTCATCTACACTTGCAAAGGGCTAGCTGGATGTTCTTTCCAATCAGCACCATTTCGATTCTTTTCGGAACTATTTTAAAAAAGAAAAAAAAAGAAGGAAAAAAAAGAGAGACTGTGCTTCTAAGAGATTTTTTTTTTTAATCACTTGCTATCCTGAAATATCATATGGCATTGATGCCTGCAGCTGAACAGCTGAGTATAAGGATAGCCTAAAGACACCTACAGTTCGGTAGTGGCTACTACTGTCTTTAGCTAACAGAAATAAAGGAAACTAACGTTTGTATGACACACTGAAAGCAAATGTGCTATATTTTGAAAATAACTCTATAACATTTTGCAGACTTTTATACAATGCATGACATGAACTGAAATTGCTCCCATCAAAGGATTTATTTAATAGGAGACAATAGCTAGGGAGGGGAAGGTTTCCCTAATGTCATACTTCTCTGTGTACAAAGAGGCAATAAATATTTACGTTTTAAAATGATGCTATTTTCCGCACGTACTATTCACTTACTACAAATACACCAATTTCCATACATTCTTGAACCTTCCCCAACTCTCACTGGGGTTATGAGTTGGTGGTGATCAGAATCCTTAAAATAATATAAGTAGGTCAATACAATCTATTTATTGGCATTTGAAAATGAATATAAGACAACAATGCAGTAGAGCTGTATTTTTTTGAAAGCACCTGTTATTCTTTCTCTGAATTCAATCTAATGTCCTCTCAGAAAAGAAACAATGTTTCTTCCTTGGTGGTGATCATTAAAATAGACCTAAGATTCTGCCTCAAGTGAGAGTAGTAGGCTCAATACATAACACACACTAAGAAAGACCCTATCAAACGTGCCATGAGAATTTACTTTGTAGTTTTAAATCATTTCTTTTTATTTTTTAAAACAAAGAAATTTCTGTAAATAGGATTTAACCTTTTAGATATAGTTGCTCTACTTTCTTCAATCAAATATTACTAAAACTTTAAAATATCACAATCGGAAGACCTTTAAAATAATAGAATGACTGCTCTGGAATGGGATTATTGGGATAATATGATGTTTAAGTGGGGCTCCTTTCCTCTCAAACGATTTGCCTGAATTTTGCTGATCTCATTTCACAGGAGACTTTTGAGAGATGAGGTACGACTTTTACTAACCTCAAACCAACACCTGTATCCACACTAGCCTACAGGAAATTTCGTTCTGTAACTCTGAAGCTTAATGGGAACTACACAAAGAAAATTTACTTAACCTCCTCACCTCTCTCTTCCACTGTGAAACTCTAGTCTTTATGTGTTGTGGTCTCATGAGACAAAAATCAAAGACAGAGCTTCTCAACTGCATAATGTTTTTCAAAGTGAAAGGTAGAACACAACTTCTACGTTGAGTTTTTCTGTTAAATACACGAGAACCTCACATGCATTTTATTTCTTTAACCTTAATAAACCAGTCATTACCTAAAAAAAAAAAAAAAAGTAAATTAATAGGCTGTACGTTAAAAGAGAAAAAACGAATAGATTTAAAATGATAGATGTATTTTAACATGTATTCATAATTTTAAGGCCAAATTTTCAGAACTTAAGATAATGCAATACATCACACACAGATATAATTCTTATATTAATATGATAAAATGAAGTTGCAATATAAATTATCTAGCAAAGATGGACCAACTCTGACTGGGAAGTAGACCATGCTGCAAAAATCTGTATTATTTGGGCAAAAACAGTATTATTTGGGCAGCATGAGTCACTTACCAGTACTACAGAGTAACTGCTCCCTAACGTTCCAGGCAGCAGTTACATTTTCTTTTTCTGGTCAGAGGAAACTGCATTTGCCTTCTCATCTCTGTCGTGCAGGGATCACCATCAGCTTCCTCAGCTGTCCAGAAAGAACAAATGAATATCACCTGCTAGGCTACTTAAGTGCTTCCTTCCTAGTTTCTACTACGTAAGAGTTGCTCTAGGACTAACTTTTAAATCAAACAATGGTGAAGAAACAGATTTAATTTTGTTTTCGTATTTCCCCCAAATTAGTGGTAAAAAGAGATCAAAATTCTGCCTAAATTCAATCAATTATACTCATTATATACATTAAATGTTGCTGGCTCTTATAAGAGTCTGGAAGGGGAGAAGAGGCCTTTCTTTTTATCTAGAAATGGTCCACCTCCCTGTCATTTCAGAAGTAGGGACAGCAGAAAGGAAGCAATCCCCAAGCGGAAAAGAAGATCTGTCTTAAACTGATTATACCAAGTGGAGAGATACAAAACCTGTCTCCTTCCCATCTGCAGTTTTCTCCCTATTTCTCTGTATTCCGCTTCAGGTATCTTCTTCAAATTCCTCAAATCTAACTGAAAGAGCAATTTCAACTGACGCACAAAAAACAGCAAGGAAGTACCACCTGTTTTGAAGAAAGAAATCTCAGTGAATGAACTATTTTTGCAGGGAAATTCTGCAAGCAAGTAGAAGGAAGCACCATGCTGTACAGCAAGAACCAAGGTAATGATCACAATGTTCTTGAAAACGTATTAGGAGCCAAAGGTGTATGGGTCAGCTATTTGCTGAATACTTCATTAAACAAACAAACAAACAAACAAAGCTCCAAGGGAAAAACTTCCTAAGGAGAATACCAAAAAGATATAAACGCAACATCTGGGCTAGCAAGAGGCTGCAGAGCAGAGGTACTGTAAAGAAAAGTACAATCTGAACTCCTCAATCATACTGATCTTAGAGATGAAGTTCTCTTGCGTGGATGTGCTTCTGTGTAATAGAACACACAACAAAACACATAGTGCTTGCTCTACTCAATAAATTAGTACAGGCTATGTACACAGCGAATGGAGGCAGGCCTAGCGGAACATTTCTTGGCAGAGACTTTTCTTAGATCAGCCATAAAGAAAGAGGAAGCTTGTGTAATATTTACTGCTAGGATCCCACATAAAAAAGGAAGCAGCCCCATTTCAGCCCTTCAGAACTGAAGGCTATATCATACTGTCCACAGCAGTGCTAGTCTCAAGTTGAAGCAGCTCACCTCATTAGCGGACAGAATTCCACACCTGCTTCGTTTCAAAATACTCACAGTTTCGTATCTGATGCTTCTCAAATTTGTGACCAAAGGAAAAATTCCTATCTTAAATATTATTTCAGATGATAAGAAACAAACTTCATACAATTTTGGGGTTTAAACTGATTACCTTCTGCTGATCTCAATCTCCATGGTTCAGTCAGGCTGCCTGATGTCTCCAGAATCCAGATCAGATCTCTCTGTAAGGTGTCTCAGTGAATATTTATTAACCAGACTGGAGGAGGCAGCCCTGTATTTATCTTCTTCTGTCAAAAAGAGAAGGCCAGCAAGCAACCTGTGGAGTAGTCAATAGATTTACCTTTCTTAATTCATTTAGGAGGATTTAAGTCAACTTTCCCCAGCAGTAATTAATAAGAGGCTTGTCCACTGCTCTCAGTGGCGGTGGCGTTCTTTGACCTTTTGCAGGTTTGGAACAAGTATATGTTAAGAGAAATGGCAGTTCTTCTAGGAAATAATCCACTTATCTCGCACTGAAAATGCAGCCTGCAGTCGCATACAGTCTCACTGAACTAAAGAGAAAACCAAATCCTTTAAATGTTGTCTGAAATTTTTCACCTGAGGGTTTGTTTTTTTTTTTTTTTTAAACAAAAGCATACAGGGCTAAAACACTACTATTTCCAACAGCAAACAATACTCTCCATGGAAAAATTGGTAAACATTTCATAAAACAAATTAGTGAATTTCTGTTAATTTGTCCTCTCCAATAGGGGTAACTTCAGAGGAAACTTATTTTTAAGACAGTTTGTTTTTAATGCAAAACTAATTTTTTTGAGGGGTGGGGGGGATATAATCCGAAATAAACTTTCAGAAAAAGGTTATGTAAAAAAAAAAAGTACCACTCTCTAGAAACGAGTAATGATAATGGTAATTGGTAATTACAAATGGATCTTAAAAAAATTTGAAAATATGAATTCATTTGAAAAGAACACTCTTTTTTTTTTTTTTTTTTGGAATAGCTGTTTATGGCTAAAGGACACCAATACAATCATCGGAATTTGGTTTCACGCAACAGCAAAGACTTTTCTTTATGCAGTAATCTTCACATCCAGCTGCAACTCTTGTTTAAACAGCAATTACCTCTTACAGAGATTTTCTATATGAAGTAGGGAGCTGTACATGTTCGCATATGTATAACAAGGCTTGAGGGGAGGGGAGGCCATGTTCATTTGACTCTCAGCTCCAGGTGCAAGTACACAGAAATTCTCTCTCTTTTAGAACCTCACTGAATGCTAGCATTCGTCTGATTGGGAAAGCTTTACTTCCAGAGAAGCAGATCACATTCACTTTTCTTAACGTGCTGTGTTGCTGAGCCTCAGATCTAAGCTTTACACAAAGATCCTGTAAAATAAAAAAGCAAACAAAAAAAGCAGAAAGCAAGTCAGGAATTCAAGAAGGAAACTTACATGCTTGAAATCTCATCATCAGAACTCCCCCTCAGAACACTGCAGCAGATGAGTGCAGGGTGTCTGCAAGACTATATGGGACTCCTGTCCAGCCAGATCACAAGAATCAAAATGAATCAACATGATCCCTCCCTGAATCCCTTTCTGCCTCTGCTCATACCAACTGCTGTCCTTGGTGAATCTGGATAATCAGGTGTGGACAGCAGAGTACCAGTCATAACTCCTTTAAATGCATCCTGCCAACTCACTCTGAAAATCTTTCCTACAAGACGAAGATTAGTAGGTTTATCTGTGAAAGCTTTTCTTGAACCCTTGGCATTACTTTACTGTAGCTTTTGTGATGCAAATAAATAGAGTGTAAGGATCTATTCTGCAAACTTTATGAACATTTATACTAAGAAACAATTTTTCTACCATGAGAGAGCCAGAATGCGCTTTCTACCTTTTTTCTATTCCCCAGCCTCAGAGTAAGACTCTTTTAGCAATTGAGATACAGCAGGTCAAAGGAAATGGAAATTTGACTTTTTGGAACGTTTTACTTGAATTTCCATTGCAATGCCCCAAACTTCACTTGGGCACCTGCCATTTCATGAATAACAGATATCTTCGCATCTGCTATTTCTGTCAATAGATCTATTAACTCTGCACTCTTTTCCACATAAAAAGAGCATATTCTGAAATATGTTTAAGCATGAGTATACTCTGTACTTTTCCCCAACCAACTCACGGCGTGCATCACACCAACTCTCATTGTACACCCTTGGCCTCCTGCTTACCTATCAGCACCAGACAGTGGACCTCTGCCCACACAGACCTCTTTATAAATAGCTCACCAAGCTTGGCCAAACTATTGGGTCTTAATAATTCGTAAGGTAAGAGGCCAGAAAAATAAGCATCTGAAGCACTGCAGCTGACAGGATAAAATAAGGGTTAAATTAAACCAATTTATTAAATCCTCACTAATTCATTGTACTTCTTTAGAGAGATGAGTGGATGCAAGGCAAGCTCTACCTAGGAGCAAAGCAACCTACACTTGCTCCACAACACGCAACGTAACTGTAGGCTGAGAGAAATACATTCAAATTCACTCTTAAACTGCAGTTTTAAGCTTTGCCAAGGTAAGCAAAATGTAGTGAATTCCACAACTAGGCAGAGCATGCCTCGTCCCTTCCAAGGCAGACGGCACTATGCTGAGCACACCACACTGCCTGAACAGGCAGGAGTCACCTAAGACATCCTAAAAAAGAAGAGGAAGGGTAGGGGAAATATATTAAATGATGCATTATGCTTCATTTAAAGCCTAATTTCTATACTTTCCGTTTTGATCACTTTGATTACCATTGCTGAAATCCTAATTATACTACCCAACTGTGGGAAGAAAGTGTTTTAAGGGAAATGAGGTGGCTGCTATTTTCCAGGAGGAGGATGAGACTATAAGCCTGCTGTGCTGGCATGACTTTTAGTTGAACATATTAATAACATGTCAGATGATGGGATGTACTGAATCCTAAATACTCACTTCTCCTCTATGAATGTGTAATATCCCTGTTTAGTAAAGCCTAGACCTGCTACTGCACTGACTCCTTCTGCAGAATCTTACAAAATAAAAGAAGCTTTTTTTCCCGTTAAGGTGACTGAATTCACTGACAGTAAAAATAGCGCTGTGATGCGTTACGTGAGTTTAAATTAGCCCATTTATCACCATTTTAAAATAGTATTTGTCTCTAAATTCTAGATACAAACTAGAGTACAATGCCATTGTTATCCTCTCTAGCTTAAATGTTCAAATGGTTTTGAGCAGATTTTTCTAGAAATGTCACAGATTCTGCACTACCTATTGCACTAACAGCGTTCTCAAATTCAGATGCTAATGTGTACACGGTATTTCTAGAATGCTTCTTTTCTGTACTCTGAATTCTACATGATCCTCTTTAACGTAAAAATCAGAAAGAGAATATAAACTAGGAAGTCTAGGTATCATGTGCCTATCAATTCTCTCATCTCCTCAGATAACTAACTTAGGATAAAACGAGTAGTATTCCACAATTTTATGGCTTTGTGATTAATTTTAGAAAATTAACTGAAAACAAAAAATCTCTTACTTCCTGTGTTGCTCTGTTGTAGTAAAGCTCCCAGTCAAGACCGTGGCAAATACTGTGTGCTCTGCAAATATAATCAGGAAGCACAAGGGGAAGATAAATGAAAACAAATAAACAAACGAACAAATAAAAAAAGAATAGAAGGTAACTAACAAATTCATTCGCAAAGACAAGTCTCGCAGAGCAAGGGAAGTTAATGTTGGAATTTCAGATTTAATCCATTTCTGAGCAGGAAAAGCCATCACTTTGGCTTTAACCTTATCTTTGAAAACACTGCTTTACATACATGCTGTTTCAACATTTCTGGGTTGCAATTCAGCATCAAATAATCAATATTCAAGCCTGATATCCATGCAGTCTCTTTGACATACCAGACCTAAAGTACATCTTGTACAAGAGCACTGAGGCTATTTGAAATTGAGGGAAAAAATTTCAATAGCCTTAGAGGATAAACGTATCCCCATGTCTTAAAGAGCCTTTTAATGTGATACAGAGGATATATTATGCATTTCTGCAGGTTGCTGGCATATACATACTTACAGATCTGTGTGCATTCTTTTGTTTGGTATGGTTCTTTCCTGTATTTCCCAATCAGGAATAGGGTTGCAGTATACGAAATGCAACATGCACGTGGAAATTAGGACAGTGATAAAATTTACAAGGTGGAAGAAACATACACATGGGTTACAGTCATATTCTGTGTAATTTTTCAGCAGACTGTTTGAGAAGATTTTCTCAAAGTTCAGCGCAGCAAAGCTGCCCTGAAAGGAAATCCAAGGGTTTTCCACCATTTTAAAGCTGGTTTCTGTACAGCGATGCTTTTATCCTCTTTTTACGGCTGACGTGCACTGGAGTTAATCTCCAATGAGTAAGATGTCTCTTGTTTTACTGCAAAATCCTACTTCAAGAATTTTCAGAATTTTTTAATGTCCTCTTTCTGTGACAGGAGCATACTTCCCAGTTAAAAACAATTACGAACTATGTCCTGATCAAGAGCGGCCAACTTCCAGGTTTACGGTGAGAATCTAGGAATAGAGATGCCATGGCAATTACAGTCTTTGTGCCCACCAAGCACAAAAAGACCACAGAAAGTCAGTAAGACAAGGCCATGCTGCAGCTTTTTCCCAGAGCTGTAGTGAGGCTGCCTTTTTTTCCCCCATCCACTTGCAGTTTTCTCAATAGTACTGAGGGTATCTGTGACAGTTCTCTGAACTACATGATAGGATTTTAACAGATACTTTTCAGCAAAACACAAACTGGATCATCAGCTCCTAAAATCCTGCAAAAAAATGACAACCTATAGTCTAAAGGAGGCAAGGCATGAGAGCAAAGGCAGACCTGTTCTCATGTCTGTCAGATATCTCAGTATCTGGGCTCCTTGTAAATCTTCAGCTGAAAAGGCATTTTAAGGCCTTTATAAGTCACAGCACATCAAGAACAGAAGACATCTCAACTCTAGAACCGTGTTGTATCACAAAAATAAAAGCAAAGGTCTGACTTTGAATGCCACCTTCACCCTAATAAAGCTCACCACTCTTTCAGTAAGTCCTTTCTTGTCTTGGTGAACGTTTTAGGCTCATCTTTGACAAAGGGATTGGTTCATCTTTATGTCTTGTATAGTATTAGTATACAGCTAGACAAAATTATGAATGAGAGTAGTACCTCAACCTCCACCGCTTCTGGTTGCAGTAGCGTTACGCCCTCACCTTCTGTGAGTAGCACTCCACTCTAGAACTGCTCCACTGAAAACAAAAGGGCAGGCTGCAAAGTAAAACACTGCCCAGCACGAGTCATTAAAAAAAACTGGGCCAATTTTCCCCTCAATGTTACAGGTATTTTGGAACCTCTCATCACATGGCCTAACTGAAAACAGAACGCTTACTCTGAGGACATTTTAACAAAGATTAAGCAACTTCAAAAACTGTTTATGGCTCTTAACAACTTCTGCTCAGAACAATAAAGATTTGAATCAACTGCCTGAAAGTACTCGATTTCCTTTCCCACCACTCAAGACACCTGAGGCAATGCCGAAGCATTTTATCACAGGTGACTCACATAATATTTTATCACATGACATGTTTTATCACATATGACTCACATAACATTCTTGTAGCCATCATGCTCCAGACTCCTGTGCCTGCAGCTTCCTCAGTTCTCAAACAGTTTGCCACATGGCAGGAGGAAGATGTGTAAGAAAGAGAAATCTGTTTTCGCATGCAATCCACGCAGAACTTACTTAGGAAACTCTGAGCAGTACAAAGACTTTCCGACTGTGCAGGCTGTAAGTCTAGCACATGGCTGAAAGCTTACTTGCTGCACTGAGGCCTGTAATAAGGTCCATAAGCTTACTGGAGGATCCAGATGACTTCTGTGAGTATCAGGTACGTGTTTGCAGCTGAACCTGTACTAAAAGATCTCCTCACACTTCACAGCTGACTCCGGCTCCCACTTAGCCAACTGAAAAGCTCCTAATAGTCTTTAAAAACAGAAAGGTCTCTGGAATACCTATTGACAACCATCCCAGAACAATACTCGGCTTTCTTGTGCTTCCTTCGGAGGACAAACACAGCTCAGAGTGGTAGCACAGGGGATGCTGAGAAAAGTCCCAATGTGTTAGCAATTCCAGATTATGTCGTCACTACAAACCTCTGACAATATCGGTAACTATTACTGGTCCACCTGCAGGAATATCCAACTCAGTATCTATCATTTATTTTTAATTCCAAAAGTTCCTGCATGTCATTGCAGTTCTGAAGTGAGCGACTACTATTATTTTTTGCACAAGAGCTTTTAACACTGAGTGTTTGTCTACCCTACACATACTCAAACTGTAAGAGATCTCGTATATATGGAGCTTAAAAATTCTGTTGCCCCATGTTTCCCCTCAGCAGTACTGAAATAGTTAAGGTCACAACATAGTGGTGCTATGTAAAGGAGAAATTTCCCTGTCCTTGCCTAAGTGAATGGCTGGGATTAAACTGACAGCACACCTTAGTGATGGTGGAATAATTGGTTGTTCAGCTCTGTCCTTGTCAGAGCTCTGACAGTTCTGCAGATGTCCTGCTCAGCTCTCCAAAGGTTAGCCTCAGCTGGAGCTGGTGTTCATTAATCATTCCTTCCTGACAGGACTCAGAGCAGCCCACATCTGCCACTCTGTCCCCCTCAATCCCTGTCGCACCCAGCTTGTGTGTAATCACTGCTGTTTTTCTGAAGAGGATACCTGATAAAGAAATATGCATTTAACTAAGACACATGGTTGGTGCCTTCCCTCTTGGTAATTCTTTTAGCAAGAGGCTGATAATATGAATTTACTGTCTTTGTCCAAGATACTCTGCTACAAAAACAGTAAACTGAGGACTGGATGTACAAGATGTATACAGTACTACTGTCTTTCTATAGGGTTTGTAATGACCTCACATGATAGTGACTTACACTGAAGATGGCAGGAAATGATCTCATAACCACCTTGCAAAGCCAAGGATAGGGGCAAACTGTACCTGATTTGGTGGGAATGGAAGAAAATCTTCATGCAACTCTCACACTGAGCAATCAGGGAAATAAAAGGTTCAGTGCGTTTCCTCACCCGGTCACTTTTTATTTCCAACTACTGGAACTCTCTGTACCATAATGGTTGCTTCAGTGTCTGATTGTGTACACAGTGACTGAAAAATCCTGCCTCCAGCATTGCTTTAGTCCAGTTGAACTGCATAGTTTTGAGAGTCACACACCTGACTAATTTCTTTTGGATTATGACGACTGGGTGAATCTTACAGCTTCTGATAAATACAGTATTAGTAAGTAGCTTAGATAAAAAAGATAAAGGGTACTACTAAGCTAGCGTCAAGCATTCCAGTAACTTCAGGTATGCACATTACCTAATACCATAGGACCAGCGCCAGAAAAACTCCAGAGTGAACGTTTTGTCCACACAGAACTTCTCTATTTTAGAGCTGTGCAGCAAAGAAAATGAAAGCAGCTATAAAATATACAGTCTCAATAAACCAGTTCTCTAAAGGTTCTTAGCCACATATAGATTTTAAAAAGAAAAATACGAACTTTGATCATGGTTCTGTATTGCTGATCTCCCCCACTGTGAGAAACTCTAAGTAGGTTCTGAAACAAAAGGCCAAATGGATAAAGAATATTTATTGAAGGATGGGACAAGAATGCTTTTCAGAAAATCAGAAAAAGCAAAGAACATAAATCATAGTTCCCTCCTCCAAAGGCTTGTTTTTGCAGTTTAACTATTCATTAATGTATGTCCTGAATAAACCATGCATCCTACAATTAGACTAAAATACAAATATATTACTTATGAATTTTGATTAAATAAAAATAAGCATCAGCACACAGACTGCCAGTGTATTATACTCTGCAAGACTGTGCAAGAAATTAAATTATTACCCACTTCACAATCTTATTACAAGATTGCCCACTGACTTCTTAGCGTGCTGCTGTTAATATGTGAGCAATGCAAGAATCATCATTTCAAATAATTGATTAACTGTCTAGCCCACAAAGTTTATAAAGGAACAAACAAGGACATTAAGTGATTAGCATTCTTTTAATTTGCAAATTCTATCTTCCCAGCTAAAAAGCCAAATGCCTTAGGTTCCATCCCAGGCACATAGATCCCAATAAGCTTGACAGTAGAAAGGAGGTGTTACAGACGCAGGTAACTGACAGGCTGGATTAAAGCAATCAACGCATTAACCATTCATCACAACTGAAGGCTTCACAGCACATTTACAGAAAAGCAGGAGGCACATTCCAGAAGTTAGCACTAGTGATGCTAAATTTCAAATGGTTGAGTCAACCCACTAGCACCATTTGGTCACCAGCAGCAGTTACAGCTGTGGATCTTCAACTGACTCAAGATTTTGAATTCAGACGTAAAAAGAACAATCGAATTAACAGGCTGCCTTTCACTTCCCACAACAGTGACTTTACTACAGAAATTTAAGTAATTAAATCTAATCCAAATGACATATGCAAAACCAGTTTCCATCAGGTAATGATGACATAGTGAGGACAAGCCCCTCCTCCTCACAGGGGACACAAGAAGCTTTCATTGTTTAGCTGACAATGATGCTTTGGGTTATATATTTGTCAGGCTACCCTCCAATGGGTATATCAAATTTAACGACTTCAGAAGAGCAAGAGACAGCATAAGCACTTGCAAATCATTTTGAATCATTGCAGGATTCTGAGTGCTTCTCAGGCACAAATAAGAGGTATGCCCCCATTTCTGGATAGCACATTAACATCACCAAAAAACTTGTAGCTCTGTTAACAATGTCAAAAGCCCCATTGTCTGGGGCCACACAAACACCAATTAAAAAAAAAAAAAAACTTATCGTGAAAAAGACAAAGACAGATGCAGAGAAAACATGAAACAAATGAGGGAAAATTCCATTGTTTTATTAATTCTTTTCTCGTTATCTCTATGCATTACAGTAGTGCCTGGTTTATTCAGGTAAATGCAAAACAAAAACACTGGACAATGTCCACTGGCTCGAGAAAAATTTGCGGTACCAAAGGATCAGATCTGGTGGAACAGGGCTACAGTTGCTTTCCATAAACATTACAGCATTGCTCAGATACATAAGTCTTCACTGTGCTATATGTGTATGTACAGCCAAAAGACAATCACCTCCTAACAAAAGATGCACATCCTGTGTCTTTGATTTTTCTTGATCCTAATAGGAGCCACATAAAATGATGAAATGAGTAAGGCATGTTGTGAAATCATTAAAAATTCCATGTCTGTCATGATGCAACAAGCATCCTACAGATTACTGAATTATTTGCGCAGCCATGTTAAATTATCTAATATTTCACCACAAAATATTATTTGTGTATTTTCAATAGCTACTGCAGAAAATAAGGTGCAGGTATTTCTTGCTCGTAAGTTTAGCTGTGTCACTGCCTTTCTCCTTGCTGTACTTAGTCCCGCCCCCCCATGTCATCACACACTTTATGAATCAGGAAAATGGAGTTGCAACACTGACATATCTTAAGAACACTTTCAGATTCTAGGACTAACGACATGTAGAGGGATCTGTAGTATCGATTACTTTTATTATTGTGCTCCCTCTGCTGGATCTAAAAAAATCACTGTTAGAAAAAGATTACCTGCAGAACTGCGCTGACATCTCCGCTTACTGGTACACAAAGCTGGACAGTGAAAATGCCTCAGTATGTTGGCTTAAGTTTCTTAAGATTTAGGGGAAGAGACTTCAAGCAGAGAGAAGGATGAATCTGTGAACAACATGCTACCTGATATCTAGAAAAACATTACAAACAGCTTGGGAAACAATGCTCCCCTGGACAAAAGCAAAAAGTTTGCTCCATAGAGGCCACGGTATTAAGACAGCGCAGCATGCAGGAGAAAGACTCCTGCAGCACTAGTGATCTCTGAAAGGAGCTGTATCGATAAAAACTCCGCAAACCAAAAGGGAGAAACAAACACTTCCATCTGATATGATGCCCTTTAAATTTTACTTACACGGCCTGTGGAAAAGTAGCACTGTGAAAAAGCAGATTGTGTCATTGTCTGTAATATAATTAACATCGCTGTAATGAAAGTAAAATATGACAAGATTATCTCGTATGTTTTGCACTTACATTTTCCCGTTTTACCCACTCCTCTGAAAATTGACATAAGTCTGTAAAAACCCAACACTAAGACGGTACTTCAGCTAGTGCCAAGAGCTACTTAACTCCATACACTAGCAAGACCTGACATGCTCATGTGACCATTCGGTCACAAAGTAAGTAATGCTTGACATGCTAAAACTGGATTTATTTGCCTTCAGTCACCTGTGGAGGTCTCTCCTAGCTGATAAATACAATGCAAGTTTCTACGTCCATTTAGGTAAAGCAGATGACAGGAAGGTAACAAATTTAGCTCTTTTACAGTCAGAGGACATCCTCCTGCCGGAGGCTTCATATGTCTCTCCCCTTTCCTCCACTTTCACTTAGCTATAGAGAGGCATTACAGTCTTCATGCAGAGATGTGATTATATACCATCCTCCAGTGTCCCAAAACATCAGCTGTTAGAAATAAAATCATATCATCTGTTCAAGGAAACTGCAATACACAACCCCAATATCTCAAACTACACTAAGATTTTAAAGCAAAAAGTGGAGTGCATGTTTTATGTTGACAAGGTATCTATATTCATTTGGTTTGAGTACTGAATTATACCTACAGTCCATCCTTGGGGAAATTCAAAACTATAACAGAACAAGTCCCTGAGCAGCCTAATTTAAGTTAGGCCCTCCTGGAGCAGCGGGTTTGGCCAGATAACCATCAGAGGTCCCTTCCAACCTATATTATTCTAGCATTCTATGTTTTGTTAGAACATTCAGCCTGGGTTGAGATACTGAGGTTGGGACTTTTCAGCACGCTCACGTCCAGTAACACACTTTTACTGATTCCAGAGTGACGGTGATATAAACCTTTTTTCTTTACTGCGATTCATTCTTGATACAGTGAGTAAATGCTGAGAAGATTGGTAACTGTTTGCCCGTGTGCATTGCTAAGAACTGCAGATCTACCCTCCATGCTGAAGGGCAGAAAATGCTTCCTGAAGACCAGGAAGTTATCTGTTCTACAAATCTCATGCAAGACAGTATAGTTTCCATAGTTTCTAGTATTACAACATCCTAATGATTTTCAATGAAGTCAAGAATAAACATAAATCTGATCTGACATTCAAACAGAGGTCAGACATAAACCAGATTACAAATTTTCAGATTACTATCTAACACGTTGTCTGTACAAAAATGTCATACATTAAATGGCTTGGAAATCATGACAACATTAGCTGTCTACAGTTCACACAAGCGCAAAGCCATAATCAAGGATCTTCTGATGTGATTTTCCATTATCTCCTTCTCAGTCAGAGATGCACATTGTAAGAGTAAAAAGATCAGAGTGGAATCACCAGCTTTAATTACATGCTAGACTACATCTGTTTTCCTTAAGCAGCTGTGAAAAAGAACTCAGAATAGCTGTAGGACATTCAGAGAAGTTTTGTACTGATCCTGTACAGGCTGCAAACCAAAACAAGAAGTATTACCACAAGTTATTGTTACAGGAAACATATGAAGCTCTTTGTACCTGATGAAAGCGAATGCCTATTCAACTCTATGAACACAAATGCATTACATAACGAGGACTATCTCCATCCAGCAATGAGAAGATGTATAAAGACATAGCAAAAAGTAGTATGTATGTACTATGAAGGATAAAGTTTTATTTATTAGGCTAAAGGCTTGCTAATATGCACCACTGTCATTTGAAGCCTGCAGTGAAGAGAAGGAAAACTTTTTTTTTTTTTTTAAGTTTATTTGCAAATCAGGACCTTTGTCAGTCTTATTCCTTAGGAAAACTTATGGCAGTTACTCTGGAAGCCCTGATCAAGTTCAGAAAGAAGCGCATAAAAACCACTTTCTTCTATATCCAAAGAGAAAAAAGAACTTTCTAGCAACAGCAAAAGCATGGACTTGATCAGTAACTTGGTAGCCTGAATGTCCTGAAGTTCAGTAATACAGAAATACAGGTTTCAAACTGAAACTGTGAAACATATTGCCTATGTAAGACACACAAGGATTACCCTGACATAGGAAAATGAACAAAAGGAGGAAGATCAGAGCAGAACCTCACTAACTAAAATAAACACACACAGCACAGAGCATCCAGATGAAAATATAAGTTGAGCAACAGTAAAGTTTTGTGAGTACATTACGGACTGTGAAGAGACCAGTTACGGCAATGAAGATCATAGAAGATAAACATACACAGGCAGTGAAGAGCATCTGAGAAACATATTCTATAAATACTTAAACTCTAAAGATTTGTTCAATACATAGACCTCCAGGCAACCAGTATTTAATATGGATGCACAACCAGGCTCAAATAACACGAGTGAAAAAAGAAAAAGTGAGTAAACCAGATGATGCGGCTTATGTAGCCAATAAAAACTAAGCAAGAGCAAATGAATAAATACGAAGAACAGATGCAAAGAGTTTTGAACTGCTCATGGATTTTTCCTAAGCTGAAAAAAATTTCTCAAATTATTTACTCTGAATTATTCGCTCAGCTGTAATTACAGCCATTGGCAGACAGAGACACCAGTAACTTAGAAACAGACTGATGACTTCTGCGCTCTTCAGAAGACCCTTCTCTAGAAGGCCATAATATGAAGAGAAAACAGCTTTTTTCTGAACTTGTTAAATCACGCATTATTTTATTCAAGCCATAGCCACTGCTCTGGACAGTGGTGCTAGGACAAGATTTTGCTCTTTTTGAAATCACACTCAAAGATACCATGTCATCCGGCAATTTTTTTTTAAACTGTAATCTGTGCTCTGCTCTCTCCAGCGAGCATATATTAAAGTAGGAGACTGTTTTCTCTCACCTGTATTATACTGCAAGGAGAAAAATACTGTATTATTAAAGAGTTTTCTTCTGTTTTAGTTTTGTGTTTCAGTTGTCCCATTCTCTGGGTAGGGCTCTACCAAGGAGCAGTGCAAGGGAGGCAAGGCCAAATAATAACAAAAAAACCTGAGTAAGCATGAAAAAAATGGAGTAAGCACTGACACTAAGAGGGTGCTTTTCCGCCAGCAGTAAATGGATTACAGCTCAATCTCACAATAAACTCACCCAGAAGTGTGAAGTTGTGAGGAAACAAATCTGACAATTTCTTGAAATAATTCAAGAATCAACAGACAGACATGTGTCTGTTCACTAGGCATATACTGAGAATAGCTGCCATACTTTTTTATTTTTAGTCAGAAATTGAAAAATTGAATTGTTACACAATTATCTAACCAACAGAAGCGTTGCAACAAATACTCTCTTAGTAGAGCAAACCAAAGCAAACCAATAAAATGATCACTTTGAGTGAAAAACACTGACCTTCGTTATTGTAGGGTATTGTGATTATTAATTTAATACACTTCCAAGCATTATACATCAGATAAAGCATTTCATAAACATCCAGAGTTGAATTTCACCCTGACCTGCTTGTGAAAATGGCCCAAAGAAACTTCTCACTGTCTACTTCAAGCTGTTTCTCAGGCAGTTCATTGCGTGTCCTGTCAATTTCTTAATGGTACTGTCAGGTCTTCAAACTGACAGGAATCTCCCCGTGTCAGAAGCTGCATTCATAAACCTGACTTAAAAAGAAGCAATTTCAGGCAGCATTTGACTTCTTGGAGAATGGAGTGATGCAGTACAGAACTGTATCACAGAATTTTTCTCTGTCCAGCCAAGCAGTCTCAGGGCATTTCCCTCAAGAGTTTGCTTCACTAAATGAAATAGGATAGAATCTAAGTAGAAAACTAAACGATGCTGGTATACAAACATACGCACCATGGTTTACATAAACAATCCAATAGCAACCATCACAAAAACCACAAGTTAGTGAATATGATGCTGTATTAAAATATGACTTTGTGGGCACAACGTAAATATTTCTACATTACGTGCATTTAAGTTGATTCTGCTATAGAAAAAAAAAACTATTGTGTGCAGTTACCTCAGCAGCACGAAGGTTACTCCAGGTGATTCCCTCTAGGGTAAGTCGACTAGGAACCACAGATGCAACGTTTCTGCTGCTAGCTTCTAGTAGCTGTAATATTCTACCACTACTACAGCAACTCAAAACAAACATGCCTCAGTTTGTCCTCCCAAAGCCTGAAGTGCAAACCTCAACGTGTTGCTTTTAATGGGCTATTAATAATTGATTTAAGAACCCTCAACTAGTTTACCACAGGCTTTTTGTGGAAAAAAAAAACCACAACAAAACAAAAAACAAAATGGATTCAGTAATTCAATTGTTGTAACCAGTTGTATCTCCTGCTAGCTGACTGATGAACTAAATCTGTTACTACTTACTCACTGTTTAGATGCCAAAATATTTTCCTGACACTACTAAGATCATCACTGCAAACCACACTTACTTCACACTTACAGCATGAAAGTGCATTTGATGTCACGAGAGATGCTCAGTAACAATGCCTCATTGGAAGTTCTGGAAAGCTGAAGCCACAGGTGAGATGACAGTATCCATTAACTCTAAATTCTTTCATTAGATATTCTGGAACCAACTGCCAAAATTAAAGCCTGCTCATGAGCACCACAGACTTCATTTGTTTGTAAATCTCTATTTCAAGACTATGGATTGCAAAACCTGCAGGTTTCAAACACAAAACTTTCCAGAGTTTCCAGTGGATTGTGTAAAACTTGTGGGATGACTGCTGCTCTTTTTTTCCCGGAATACGTGAGATTGTGGGTTTGACTTTGGTTTCTCACTATTTTATCAAAAGAAAAATGAAAAATTCACCTCAGTGCTAGAAGGCTCCGTTTCCCAAACAAACAAACAAAAAAAAGCCTGAGGCAAGCAACAGGTCCCTAATGAATGCAATGAGAGACAAAATATAGAGAAAAAAATTCATTAAGCCCCATCGAATTCAAGTTATTGCAAGGCCCATGCAAGTGGGCCTATGATCAGTGGATTCACTGGATCAGTGTAATCTTCAGAGATACATCCCATTCAATTTAAGTGAAATCTCTGTCTCTACTTCTGGGATATTAAATTTGTCTCATACCTCCCCCAAATTAACATCATCTCTTCTTGTAATGCAGAGTCCTGCTGGCTCCCTCATATCTACTTGTGACATATCTGCCAACAAGCTTCCTAACTGCATGAGCATCCTTAGACAAACACTTCCCAGGAGAGATCCAGCTCTGGTTAAAATCTGGGGTGCATGGATGACAAGTTCGCTATAACATTGGTAAAGACAATCCCCAAAACATTCCTGCCAGCCCTATACACTACATTACCTTCCCAGCACCCTCTTGTTCCTGTGAGCTGTTAAAACGGCCATAGCTGGCAGTAATTGCTGTTGACATTGTTTGGAGCCTTGCCTCACTGCCGGAGACAAATCTTTCATTCATGAAGAAGTGCTTGTTAGGCCAGCTCTGGACTCCAAACCCACTTAATTAAATTGTAAAAAAAAGTTGCTTAGCTCTGGTGGGAAATTTGCACACAAAGGCCCGGTGTCTGGCTCTTTCCTCCACCATTGTGTGCCTCAAACAATTTCACAATAAAACAGCATTCCCCTCCACACACACTTTCCTTCTACCCACTGCAAAGGCAGAAGTGACCCTCATTAGAAGACCCATTTGTTATGGAATGTTTTCCCAATGATTCACTAACAGGGCTTTTCTCCTTAGCAATCAAGGGCATGTAAGTGCTGTGTAAGGGTTCTCCAAGGGCTGATTGCTGAAAGAATTTCAAAAGTAAAGAGTGCAAACAGGTACATGGAAAAAGCCTCTTTTGAATGATTATATAAACATTCCCAATGCAATTTAAAAACCTCTGCAACGAAACTGTCAAGTCTGACTCTCTTCTTTAATTATATTCACACAACCTCTGCTGCTTATACCTACCAAATAACGCTCAGTCAGATGTGCTGGAAAGCTATGACAAAACACACGTTACAGAGGTATATAACAGTAGTTTAATAATAATAATAAACCACATTGTATTTTAGCAGTAGCAGATACAATCGTTGTATCCACACTTGAATACCAGATAGCAAAATCTAGTTCGTGGAGAAAGAGTGAGGGAACGGAGCAAGAACTGAATGTGACGTGTAAATGGATTTGGCTTTGGTTTACTCTAGCAATTTTCAACCTTCGGTTTCATTTCTAGATAGCGGTTTCTATTTTACATCTGTTTAACTGTAAGCCTCTTGGAGTAGTGGTCACAGCTCCGAACACTACACAAAGCAAACTGTCAGTGTCAATAATGAATTGTAATATTTCAGAGAAAAGTACATGGGAGGTAACACTAATATTTAGTAACTGTAAATGTTGTTTCTTCCCCACAAGTAACATTCCTATTAGTATGAATAACAGAAATCTGTTCTATACTAACACAACATCACTGAATAACTTTGTTATTATATGGTAAACAATGTTCAGAGTAAACTACCTAATTCCATTTGACAGCTGTTTCTACTTGCTTTTCTATCTTAATTCAATATTGATTTAAATAAAACGTTTATGTCCTTAGGTAAAACATAATAAATTGAGAGGAACAACAGTGTCTTCACTTTTTGAGCTTCCATACAGTCAATATGAAATTGCAAGAGTAAAACAGAGAAAAATTAATTAAAATGGTATAGTTAGGGGTCAAAGAAAAACATCAAACTGTCCCATGATTTACATCAGCAGTACACTGGCCATATTTATCTTACTTTTTCTATCCCTACAAGTTCCTTGGCCCTCTCCGTAGGATAACAGGACAAGACTGACTCTTTTGCCATGCCACTTGAATTTTCACCAAATAAAATATGGAAGTGGTATGAGCATCAAAAGTCTTGGTGTGAAGTATTCTACAGCTACATCTGTTTTCCTATGACTGACCTGATCCTGAACTGACGTACGCCCTGTCTGTCTTGCACCTCTCATTTCTGCTTGGCACAAAAGAGGCTGGGACCTACCCGCATCATCAGCTCTTATAATACCAAAAATTTAGATTTTTCAGAATCCCTTCAAATACAGTTATAAAGTACTTCCTTTGCAAACGTTAAATGAGAGGGCAATATCAAGTAGTGAGCTCTTGTTTTGCAGCACTGCTTTCTGACTTTTCCCACACAGAAAAAGCAACAGCATTGAAAAATTAGTAGGGAAGTATATCCACTGTTTGTATTTGTACAGACAGAGAACTGACTGATCAAACTATCAGAGGTTCTCAGAAATTCAAGTATGTGTTTTCCCAGAGCATGTTTTTTCCCCCCCCCCCAATAGCACAAATACGAAAACATGTTACTTCTATTTTTGCTTGCATTAGTACTATTTAATATATTAAAACATAATAAAACTAAAATACACATGTTATGGTTACAGAAAATCTGATATAAATACTACCATTAATTGTACACTTGAAGTTAAAATTCATTTTTATATCTTGCAACTTAAACTCGCTGTGAAGTTACTCATGGATAAAAACGAAACAGGTGTTTCTGTTGGTTTTGACCTATCCCCCTTGGCCCAAAGTGGGCTTGAACCTCTACTCTTTTGCACCAGTGCAACACAAAGGAGTTGAAAAACTTTCAGCAGGAAAAAAAAAAAAATCAGAGTAAATTAACAGAGAAATTTTAAATTTCCATTCAGGTTGTTGAATATCCTTATAATTATTGAAAAATAGCATGAGAAGGTGACGAGCATGTAACTCAGAGAGTGATGGAAATAGTTTGTGTCTTACTGAAGAAAACACTACTTTTATTCAGATGCAGAAAAACACTAATTCTCAAAAACAAACATACGAAATCACCTTCTGATACTTGATTCTACATGAGATAAAACAGAAAAGAAAAGGATTTGATTATTCCGCTCCTTTTTATACATGCCTTTTCAGCTTTACATCTCAACTTTGTTTTATGAACATCAGAATATAGTCTTTATCAGGTTAAGTCCCAGCTTCCTAAAACTAACTTTAGGGAAAACATTACTTGTGCCGAAATTCAAATTAACCTGAACCTAGAAATCATTAGCTACTTTTTTGGAAGAACAGTTGTCAATATTCTAATTCAAGAGCTTACAAATCTTTGCCTACTACACACGCTAACATCTTTAATGACATCCTAGGCATGACAAAGTTGCAGGGACCAACAATGAGCGATTTCCATTTAATCTTCTTTAGAAGAAAAAACACTGACCAGATGAAAATTTCCTTTCTGAACACAACGACAATTTAACAACACACTGTCCACAGTTTATGTAAAAATACATAAGATGTGTAAACTACACAGTGCTATGGCCTTTTATTAGGTACTTTTCTATGAAAAGGATTTTGGTTTGAGCTTGTATTAAGCAGAGAAATTAGCTGCTATGAGAGATACCGTTACTCTTAGATTTACAAGAGCTTTGCGCAGTTTCATGCACATTAGGATCTATCTTCTTTTTTACTTTCAAATACTGTTTTGATAGCCTGTGCTTAAGAGAAACAAAGTATTTTCTTTTGTGACCTGTGTAAATTAAGTAAACGTTTCCTGAACTCTGAGGCTCTTGAAACCATTTCTCATTTCCTGCACTCTAGCTGCCAAAATACACTTTTAATGTGTGGTGCCATCATCCAAACCAGTAACTCTGCTTGATTTTTGCTAGTAGAAAAGTCCATTAACACAACAATTTAATTTCACATGATGAGAACTGAACAGAAAAATACATCTATATTTACAAAACTACACTGGGACCTGTTACTTACCTTGCTGCTCCTACACTTTATGACAAGAAAAACAGGATTATCCTATACTGCCTGAAGTCTACAAAGCTCTCATCTCCTAGCGAGACTTCAGTAGACTTTTGATCAGGTCCCAAGGCAACATGTAGGTGATGTATTTGTTATATTCCAATGAATGGAAAGACTATTAGTCACACTACTAATTGATTACAAGTAAAGGATAAACAGCCTGTCTTAAATAACAGCTCCCTCCGCAGGGATTTATAATATTTGTCACTGGAGATTTCTAAAATAACAGTTTATATTTACTGAAAAGTATGCTTTCATTAGATGCCTAGCAAAACGAGCTAGGTGTTTCATACTTTTCAATGCTGATACTACTAAACTACTAATTTTTAGACCTTCAATTTATTGCAAATATACATTGCAAAATATCGGCCAAAAAACCCAAAAAGTATCTGATACTGCACTCTTTTCATCATCTCCCCAGTTCTTTTTAAACACAGGGAGCTGTCATACATTTATACTAATCACATTTACTTGCATTTGTGGAATGGAATCACAATTTATATAAAAACTGGAATGCAAAATAAAAGGATAGTTAGAAAAAAAGACTTATTTTTTCAAAAACAGACTTTGTAAAAATATGACCCTAGAATCAGTAACCAATCAGAAAGGCTAAGTCATCTTCCATACTTAAGTGCTCCCTTTTTTACTGACAGTGGATATTTGCTGCAGGACATATGGTTTTTAGATGCAGTACCAGGCAAACATGCAGTCATTCGAGGAGGCTGAAGAGTTGTTTTTCATGTTCTCATGGGAAACCATGTCTAGAATATATCCAAACAGGCGTTTAACTCCTTTACATAACCTGGACACCGGCATAAGCAGGCAAGAGGACACATATGCCTTCATCACGTTGTTAAGCCACCCGAGAGTCCCTTCGATGGGAGGCCTGCATGTATAGTATAGATTTATTGGACCCTACGGCAGCAGTGCTGAGGACTTAACTTTTGCCTGTGATGTTCAGAATTGCTCTACTCCTCTTTGCTTTTGTTGTTCTACACATACTGCAAGTAGCTAATCTTTATATATAGCTTAGGAAGAGTATATACAATATATTCTCACTATATATTGTCTTTTACATATATGTAATAATGTATATTTACATGCATTTGATGAAACTTTCACCTAGCAAGTATTCTGCTCTGGATGCCTCCACCTCCAATACAAATATTGTTATATAATAATAACAATGTATCTGTGTCTATCAGCAGGATATGAAGTTAAATATTTTAACTGCTTCCATGAACATACAGTATTAATAATACAGGTAACATCATATGTAACATCATAACCCGAGTAATAAATGGAAGTCCAGTGGCAATGCCTCTGGAAATATGCTTGCGGAAATCTATGAAGTATCCTTGATGTTATCTGCCATTAGACTCATTGATAGAACGCTGTATTTGGCATATAAGGAATATTTGGCCTATATTTGGCAAATGAGGAACGCCTCGTATTTGGCACATTATGTGACTAACAACATTCTCACTCCATTACATTTTAAGCTTTTCAAGAGAAAAAACTACTAACTGAACAAAAAATAGTAATTGGTTTATTTTGAAAACTGCATGAATTCTTGTTAACATCACCTGGACCTAGAAACTACATCCACTAAGCTAGGTTTACTCCCAATCACTAAATATAAATCCTCAAATGTGCAAGCTTTGAGGACTTGATCCAGAATATCTCCGTGATATACTACCAGTAAATCATTTTCAATAACTGCATAGAAAAGACTGTTTTTTAATCCAGAGCGTAGTATTTCCATACTGATGAATCTCACCTGATCCATCAAGCAAAATGATTCACACATTAGTTAAAAGGAGGAAAGTGATTGCTGCAGAATGTTGTTGCAAAAGGGAGGTGGCTCCATTTTAGGGAAAAATCTCTGATTTTGCTGAGGCACTAATCTAGCAGCAGGAAACCATTAACCCTGTGACAACGTTCCTTTCAATTGTCATTATCTCTTAATTATCTGCATGAGAATGAATTTGTCCTGTTTTGTGAGATGGGGTTCGGAACAATAAGTCTATGGCACTGCAGAAACGCAGTAATCGAATTCTGAATACAGAAATGGCTCAGTATTCAGAGAAACACAATCATTATAGGAATCTTCCTCAGCCCTTTAGGGATACAGTGATGTCTGCTGTGACTAAATGAACAAGCTATGTAACTCACTACAGCATAATGGAGAGTCCAGAGATGACGGCTTAGCCTTCTGAATAATCACATGCCACACTTGCTGTTCCTTCTTGTCCTTAAAGCTCTCATCATCTCCTCTTATCCTAATTTTAACATAGATTTTAAAGTCTGTGGTGAAAGCTACTCTGCTTTATAAGGTAGCTTGCATTTTTGCTGCATTCTAAGTATGAATCCATGACAGC
Organism: Struthio camelus; assembly: GCF_040807025.1. Taxonomy (NCBI): domain Eukaryota; kingdom Metazoa; phylum Chordata; class Aves; order Struthioniformes; family Struthionidae; genus Struthio; species Struthio camelus. The sequence continues at coordinate 11,444,916 of NC_090964.1, forward strand.
GTAAAAGGAGATGCACTCATTCAGTGCATAGTCCATGCTATATTATCACTTTCAAAAGCAAATTACTTGCATTTTCTCACACTTTCCCCACAAAGCCTATGAGGTACATACACCCTGAAAAGCATCAATAGTTTTCCTCTCATGCTATGTAAGGAAAATGTAAGGAAAGGAAAGAAAAGAAAAGAAAAAATAGTTAGTCTTATCAAAATATTCATTCTATATAAAAAGGGGATTTATTTTCTGGACTGAAATGCAAAATCAGTGTCAGTGAAAAACAATTTTTTTTTTTTTCCAGTCAGTCAAGTCAGCTGATATTACTGTGGTAGAATTGTAACATATGATGCATCTGGCCATAACTGAAAAGTATGCCATTAACTTGCCAGTCTGGTTAAGGACATTTTGTGGAGATGTGTAACATGCACTATTGATAGCATAGCGTTCACTAAAACATCTTACTTAAAACCCCACAGTCCGGGCAACAAGAAAAATTATGAGAAACTGCTAACCTAATAGTTAGCACCAACAAAACAAAAAATATTAGACACTTCTCAATCTTTTTCACTTTATCATGTCTGAAGTCAAGATCTTTTCCTCTGAGAGCAGATCATTAAAACTCAAATCCCAAGCCAGAACTACCTCCCAGAACCACACACCAATCCTTTTAGATGAAGGGATACAATGTGGCAGTGCAGGGATAACATTTGTCTGAGCACTAGCCAGTTTACCGGAGCATTTATTTTTGGGATGGCACAGTACCCGTGCCAATCCTTATTGTAACATATCCATTTGAAGGGTCAAATCAAGCAGCCAATTTGAAGGAAACACACCAAACACAAACAGCTGTAACAATATTCTCACAAAAGGCACGTGCTTTCTCCAGACGTGCCAGTATGGGCATGATCATAGATTACCTAATAGTAATATGGATTTTGAAACGTTATGCAATAAAAATCCCACAGATTTTAGAAATGCTTTGTGGGTTTGTTGCACTGTTTATAGGAGGAACATAAAAAAGCCAAACGTTTATCTGCTGCAACAAGAAATCCAACATCATCTGATTTATACACTAGGAAACCAAAGTCAGACTGCCAAACAGCTCTTCAAAAGATAAGCCGCTTCCACTTACGCTTGAGAGGCAGCAACCCCAAGTCAGCACTTTACATTGCTGGTCTTACAGCCATGCTGACTGTACAGTGACTGTGGGATATCACAGAATAGTCTCACAGTTAATAATTTGCATATATGCATGTAGGCAACCCAAACTATTTTGTATTTCATTATGTTAGGGGAAAAGGATGCAAATATGATTTATGTCACTTAAGTCTTTTTTTTTTTTTTTTTTTTTTTTTTTTACTTCCCCTGCAGAACTGAATCCATCAAAAATGGAGTAATGTTCTTACTCTTCTTTGATTTTTAATGAAATTATTTTACTCCGAAGTCCTTCCTCAGTCCTTTTTCTGCTTTTCATGAGTTAGGCTATATTACTATTTTGATTTGTTCTCACAATTAGTAGCTTTTAGCAATGGACTAGAAGTATAATTGTTATAGTTTGTATCATGCATTTTGTACTTACAATTCAAGTGCTTTGAGCAGAAGCTGAAAGCATGAATATTGTCAGTCAGTCCTGCTCTGTATCTAGTCTTACTTTAAACAGACTAAGTACAAAAAATATATCTTCCGGGGTAAAAAGAACTTGTAGATACTCAGATGTGTTAGGATTTACTGGAATTATTAGCTATAATTCCAAAGCACATTGCACAAATATCAGTGTATTACATAACCAAGGAAGTTTCAGTACATAAACCTCCTTTCAGTCCAGGTAATAACATGAAAATGTACTTCTTACTGTAAGATAAATATTGAATTCACAGATCAGAGCCAAGTGTTAAAATCAACCATTGTAAAATATTTTTCAATGCTAAACTACAAACCTCTGGAAAGCTCTGTGAAGAACTCAGCCCATATGAGATACTGGAAGGAGTTTTGTACAGTATCTGGTCTAGTCTCAGAGTGTGCTAATGACACTATCGTACAGTACGCAAGGGACCAGGCAGTCCCAAAAAGACAGAAACCACAGAAATGGCAAACTATCCAACAGCTAGATTTAACAACTACTGTATTTAAACAAACGGGGCCTGGACATCATCAGGCCTGATCACGGAATCAGGAGTCCAGAATACCTCACAATTCTAACTCAAATACTGAAACAATATTTTTAAAAATTTGAATGGGCCTCTTCATTCCATTCCTCACTTGCCTCACTGTGAAACGGATAGTGTTGTATACCCCAAAGAGCAAACTCTTTGTGTAGGAGGAAGAGGACAGCAGAGAAGAAAAGCTGTTGCGGCAAGAATATTTCTTTGCAGTAAAATATTTGGGTTTTTGGTGAAAATTAAATTTCATTTCTAAAAGTATAAAATATTCCATGTTATCTTTTTAGTCTAAATTTCTGTGCATATTTGTTTGTCTGTACATTTATGTGAGAAAAATATTCTTTACCACAAGAGAGGGAAAGACAAAGACCACCAAATCCCTTTCTTGACACTATCCTTCAAATGCCTGATGGGTAATTACAAAAATGAGTCCGAAATTTCCCCCTGAAAATGAAAAAAAAGTGTGTGGGAGGGATACTTAAAAAAAATGAATTTTTTTTTTTTTCATATTTAGCTTACTTTTTGTTAAACCGTCTGCACGTCCTGGAAACGCACCTCAAGCGAGACAGAAAGATACATCAAATATGAGATGCTTCCCCACTTAGGGAGTTTGCCTGAAAGCAGAGACACTGCATTAATCTTTTAGCTGCAACAAAACACATTCTACACGCCAATGCGTTCTACAATAGGCTCCATGTCATCAGTATATGTTATACAGAAAACAGGCTCCATTCTTTTCGTAGCTTTTTTTTTTTTTTTTTTTTTAAACAGAAGTTAATCTGACAACATTTATTTTCAGTTAAGCTAGACATAAACATATTTTTATTTCACCTGCTTCTTCTATAGACCACTACTAGGGGAGGACAGCTGCACACATTGGAGGGGGAAGAGACCTGGACAGGAATTCCCAAATTCTGGAGTGGAAATGGTTATCTCTTTATGCAAGGATATAGCTGGGTGAATGAGAAATATGCTAGGGAACAGAGAACCCCACCTGCCGTGTCTGAAAGATCCAGGTGGGCTCCGAGACTGGTGTGTACATGGTGATGGAGTTGGGTTTTACTAAATAAATGAACAAACCATTTCAGCGTGCTGTAGTGCCTATGCCATCCCCTCAATGGCTACATGACTGAAATGTCAGGTTCTATCAGGGTAAACACCTCAAGCTCTTCCTCGAGGAAGAGCACATGCACCACTGACACACTAAAAATTACATGCCAGAAACACCATTAAAAAATACTGGGAAACACTGGCAGAGACCAACAAAACTCAAAAATACACGTTTCCACTACAACAGTTTAAAACTCTGCAGAACTACGCCCCTTATTGTGATTTGCTTTCTGTGCGTTTTGAGAATCCTGTATTCCTAATCATGGCATTTCCCCGTAAAAATGGCTTCTTATCTACCAATTGTATGTGAAATGCCTTTAAATCATGTAAAATATGAGCATTTTTTTAAACTTATTGGTTAGTTATTTAATTAAACAAATATTGCTGTCCTTAAAAAAAACCACCGCCTTCACATTGCTAATAAAAACGCTTTTGCCAATAGCCCCTAACAATATGATAATTTATTTAAAATAGATACAGTCCTGAAAGTGACCCACTTAAAAATATTAAAAAAATATGGTGTTTATTTTTGCTGTCCATAAAACAGGCAACGGCTTATGAATATGCAAACTGATCTGGTGTAATTAGCATGATTGAGTCCTACTGAAATACAATCTTCTGTGTTTAAGGGAGTTAGATGCAAAAACTAATGAGGTCAAGCTAATATTCTTGTGATGGAAGAATCAGCTGTCAAGGCAACTGACAAAAATGTCTGTACTAATCCTCTTTTCTCAGAAAATAATTTTAAAAGTGGATAGAAGTACAGCAAAGTTTTCCTTAAGAAACTAGGAAATCACAAAGCATGGAGTCAACCAGAGTTGATAAATGTGGGATGATTAATAGGGAAGAAATAAAAGCTTGTGTCCATTTAGGGTAACAAAAAACATGGCATTTAATTAACTAGAAGGTTTTCAACAAGTGTTATGGGTAATTAGTTTAGCACGGAAGCACTGGCCTCAACCTTCCTGCCTGAGATACAACAGTCCCAGCTGATGACCTGCAAATATCTTGCTCCATTGACCTTAAAGAAAAGGTAAAATGTAACTAAATTCATTATGACATTAGCAATTAAACTAAGCAGCTTTGACCTCTTACCACAAAAATCAGTAGTGAGAAACTGTTGAACGTTTAAATAGTTGTATTTTTCTTCTTTAGCAATTAAAAATCCCTCTAGTCATCTCAAAATACCTTCATGTCCTTTATTGCAAAAAAACCTGCTTCTGGATAACAATAAAAAATAGAAATTCTAAAAGCCTAGAAAAAACAAAAGTGAGAATGACACTACATTAACAAAGACTTAAAAGCAGTATCATTGTAAAGTCAGTTTAAGAATTTGTTAGTGAAGAATTTGTCTTTGTAAGATATTGTGGGCTCATTTAAATTTCAGATACCTACCAACCTACATCAATTATGAAATTATTATAAAATTTGAGTTAGAGATGCTGTCAGTAAGCATTTCTTTAATTTTTTTCATTAAGGTGATATAGTAAAATTTGATTCCAAAATGGGATTCAACGTTTCTCATTGTGAGACAGGTGAAAAGTAGAACAAACCCATTTACAGTCTCCTTACAATTACAGTCTGAGGTTTCTGAGGCCCACCAGAGGTTATACAGAATGTGCTGTGACAAACTTCAGACAGTAGATAACTAGCACCAACATCAAGGACAACAATTTGCAAGCAACTAGCCCGTGAGCCTTTAACCATTTATTACGCTTTAACTGTTTTTAAAATATTTATCATCATTCTGACACCTTCACAAATCAGTGTTTCACGGCTCCATCTCATCAGAGAGATCTGACCCGTGACCTTCATCTGCCCAAATTCCCTCAACAAAGAGAGTTGCAAAATTTGGTCTTTCTCTTAGGCGATAAACTCTTTAGAATTTGCTGTTCAGCAAAGAGTTTGCATCTTGCATACTCAGATGCCCTGCTTTCCTCCTGATGTTCTTTTTTGAGGACGCAGATGATGACCTTCACAAAAACAGCCCAGTGAGCGTCCCCCTTCATATGACTCTAGGCTTTCTGTGCTACTGCCTTTGAAATCAATACTTTAGCTGTTCGAGTTGAGAGGACTGTAAAGGATGAATGCCTGTTTCAGCAAAGTAAATTTTGGGAACTCTTCCATGCAGTACAAACTCAGTAGCTGCCCAGTAGGCCTGACAAAGACCTAATGAATCGATGCTACAGGGAGCTATTGCTAATTTTCATCACATAGTGGAAAAGGTTGCTAAACGGCAAGCACCTCAGAAAAGGGTAGTGACATGACTGAAGGCAGGAGGTGTCAAATCATACAAATTTGGAAGGAGTTAAAAATTTGTCTGCTGTAGCTCTGTTAACTCAAGTGGACGCTACTAAGAAATACGTGACAAGTCCAACTGCCTGAGAGGCTAAAGGCATATTTAGGAAACTAAAAGAGGCCTAACGCAAGCAGCAAGAGCATGAAATGAGAAAAAAGGAAAACGACACTCTCTGCATTAGAAAAGTTCTCTACCAGATGCCTGGACAATGGAATATCTTCCTAGCAGGACGCAAAATTAGAGATGACAAGGAACTTGGAAACACATTGTATGACACAATTTTGTTCAGGCTATGGAACAAACTAGATGTGATCGAACAGCTCTTTTTGAAAGCTCTATTAAGGCCTTGAAATTTCCTTTTAGCTAGCCTTGTACAGATGCCTTTGAAAAACATTCTCAAATTCAAGATTAGAAATAGAGGAAGCAAATACTTAGCAGAAAGCACTGCTCACCTACTTCAGGTCCCACTGATCCAAAACTCGCACATGAGCTCTACCATACACATCTATCACTGCTGTTTTTCAGCAAAAGACTCTTCTAATTAGGACTGGACAATTCTTTTGGGGGTTTTGAATAGGCGGTAAAGTTGAATGAACTGCTGAGCAATGACAGGTTCCTCTCAGCGACAAGGAAAAAAATGCCTAGGCACATCAGCTTGCTAAGCAAGGGAGGTAACTATAAACTGGAATTGAGGTGGGCAGATAAGAAAAGGAGGCAAAAGGAACAAAGAAATATGAGCTATGATAGACAAAGGTTTTGTAAATAGCAACATCAGAAGAAGGGGCGGGGGGGTCAATCTGCTAAACATCTTAGCTGTGATTATACTAACTCAAAAAATACGGTGAAAAAAACTATAGAAGTTAGGCACCTGAATACATGACCATGCATCTTAGCACAGCTATGAAAACCAGACAGTGTACAGTCATATGCAATGGGGTTGATATCAAGAGAGCTATCAGTGACTTTAACAAAGACACTGCAACTTCTGCAAGAAGAGTGGAAACATTGTAGCTTCTGAGAAGATGCTGAGATACCTAATGGTGAGGAACCACTACAGGCCCAGATTTCCTTGAAAAAAGCGAGAGGAAGCAATCAGAACTCAGTTCCTTAAAGGAATTACCTCAAGACTACAATATAAATTACTTCAGTACAGAGAACAGATAGGAAGCGTAGTAAAAGATCGACCTGCTAAATCACAATCTCTTCACTGACACTGTATGATGTACGTAAAAAAGTTGAATATAAACCAATATAGATCATGCAACTAAAAATAAGGATAATGACAGAGCAAAAGCAACAACAAAACAAAACCTGACAAGATTTAAACCGAGTCTCAACTTGCAAGGGACACAATGCGTTTTATGTACATTAAAAGAAAGAGGAAAATTAAGTATGTGTCTGCCACCAAACAGGGGGAAGGGATACAGAGAAGGCTTAATTATTTAATGCCCACCCTCCTTTTTTTTTTTTTTTTTTTAATTCCGTCTTCACTAACAACAGGGGGTTAACAATACAAAAACAGCAGAGTTCAACTGCGGGTAAAAACAAGGAACAGACAGGTTAAGAGAACACTTAGAACAATTCAGAACTGTTTCTACAATAACTTGGGTGGATTAAATGCATGCTAGAGGTAGAGAAGTAACCAAACTACTCAGAGTCACTACCAAGTATCTATGAGTATCTACTTATGGAGATGCTGAATTCCTGAAAACCAAAAAATGGCAAACATAGTACTCGTCTAAAAACGGACAAAAGGAGAAGCCAGGAATTTAAGTACCAATGCAATAATTCTTGTTGAAAATAACCAGAAAAATACTGGAAAAACAATCTAATCGTTATACGCTTGGAAGAAAAGGTGAGGTAGTAACAGCAAACACAAATTTGTCAAGCAAAAAAAATCACATCAGTCTGGTTTAATTTCCTTCCAGGATAAAATAATAAGCCTTAAAGGACCGGTGGAAAAGGACAGGTGTCATATACCTTGATTTGAGTAAAAAAATTTGACACTGCTTTACGTATCATCATCATCTTGCTCAGAAACACAGTATATATGAAAATATTTGAATGAAGTGCGAAAAAGTTTGTAAACCGCAATTCTAGCAGTTACTAGTAGCTCACTTCCACAGAGGTCTGTCGTGGATATGGCAATTTTCAATATCTTCCTGAATGGCCTAGGTCAGGCAATAGACTGTAACTTAAGTCATTTTCAAACAACTTCAAGCTATGAGGGGCTTCAAGCACTTTCAAGGTCAGTACTGCAACTCTCATCCATCTTAACCTGTACAGTTTGAAAGAAATAGACACAATTCAAGAAAAACAAATGCAAGAAATTATTCCTGGGCAAATACAACCAACTGCATTAGAACAGGAAAGGGAAACTGGGTAGAAAAGGAATCTTGAGGATGAAACAGATGAGCTAAACTTGAGTGATATGCTGTTGGGAAAAAAAAAAAAAAAAGACAATGATCATTCAAAATCTATTAAAAAAAGGTATGGATAGGAATATTGTTTATATGACACGGAAAGTATCTCTATAGGGAAAGCATCTCTTCACTCAACACTCATAAAACCTCAGATAGAGGAACACATCCAGGTTTTGGTGCCACGTATCAGAAAGATGTTACAAAACTGTGAGACTGCCCAGAAGATAACACAAAGAACACGGGTTTTAAAAATGTATTTTTAAAGGGAAAGCTAGAAAAACAAAGACAATTTTCCTTCGTGAAGAAGTCAGCTATGATAACATTATTGCAGTACACAAAGCTTTTTTTCAATGTGTAGTGGTTGTGCCCAGAAATTCAAATATTAAGTGTCTGGAAAAATAGCAGGGAGGTGAACAGATCTGCTGTTTTGCCGGGTGACTCATTTTGAGAATGAAATCCTGATCTTCTTATTACTAGCTGATAGATTACAGAAACGTGGAAGAAATGTCTGTATGAAGACCATAAAAGACCAACGTTCAGTAAAGCTTGAATCCCCAGCCACCGTTTTTAAACATTTTAAACATCTGAATTACTTTAGTTATTTCACCCTTTTCTGATTAAAATATTGACAAAATTACTATATTAATAATGGGTTTGGCTCTTAATATGTAAGGAGGACTGTTGTATATTATTTTGTTTGTGAACCAGCAATAGCTAATACCGCAAACGCCCATGCATGCCTCATGTGCATGCCTGATTGGTTGCTTAAGTTAAAAAACAAACAAACAAACAAAAATCAACACCTTAAAGGTCTGAAGCAAAGAGGTAAGGTTTAATTCTTGGTTCCTGAGAGATGGAACAAGGAGTAACAACTGCAAACTGCAGGAAGAAATATCAAGGCTTGTTACTAAGAAAGTTCTATAACTCAAATTATCATGTACTAGAAGAGATCACCAAGAACACTAACCATCAGTTACGTTTTTAAGAACACTAAGAAGAAACTAAGGAGTCAAGGATAGTTTAAGGCATAATTGACCTACTTGGGGCAGGGGAATGGATGAGATGTTCTCTAACAAGCTTTTTCAGACCTACTTTGTACAATTCAATCCTTGTTTAGATTCTTTTGAATATCGATGCATTCTAAGAACAGGAAACAGCTCTCCAACGCCCCCTGAAAAGCACAGAGAAAAGAACTCAGTATATATCACTTCTGCTTGTTCTCAGAGCTCATATATGGGCACATCAGGAAACATCAAGGAGTTTATATGCACTGTTGGCACAGTATGCAAATACCCTTTACTGTTTTCTTCACATGTAACAGGTTCTCCAGCCATCCAAAGGCTGTGCCTCTCACCAAGGTACTTAAAAACAGCTCCCTTTAAGACCTCTGTAATTCAAGGCCAGAGAAACCCACTTTCACCCAGACTACTGTGGTGTAACAGTGACACCCAGTGACCAGTTTCTCGCTAATCTCCCGCGAGCATCCAGAGAAATATAATCAGTCTTCTGTTTAAAGGTAAGAGGCAGAATTAATTTGTCCATCAGTTATGCGCTTCCTCAGTATGCTTACTGTGAAAGCCTAGAAGGGAACCCTACCTGGCCAGCAAGCTCTCTGCTGTATTCTTAACATGAAATTCCATATTTTTGGGTGCTCACCGCCCAAAACCTCCCTCAGCACTTTCTCTGCCTTTCTGTGCTGACTGAACTGCAATAGCCTAGCAATAAATAATACAAAGGCAAAGCATATTTATTACCAATCCAAAGAGCAGTTAATACACTTCACATAAATAATTTGAACAGGGCTAGAAAACTTGAAGGAATTTTATAAAACGCTTAAGCAAATACAGTCCTGCACTCCATGCAACTTAAATAGATGCTATAGATCACCTAGGGATATTTAGTATATGTTACATGGAGAAGTATTCAGACCTGCCTAAACCTAGATTTGGTACTCCCTTTACTCATCTAAGCAGGACAACAGCACTATTCCCATAGTGCTTCCACATTCTAACCAGATATGCATCTTTGGCTATTGCAACCACATGAGAAACTAAAACAAGCTTTTCTGTTATATCATAGCAGCCTTTTCAGGACTTAAGTACCCCATTTAAATATGGCATCTGCAGAATCCTTACACTACTAACAACGAGTCAATCTCACTCCGTACAAGCAAGGAGATGGACTATCATCATTCCATTTCTTGCTTAGTTTGAATCTCACCAATTGGGAGTGGGACCTGAGGATAAGAATATTCAGATACAGGTTCAATTTCATCCTCATGGAGTCAGCTCATGACCAGGCAAGGATGGTCATGCAAATACCAGTTCCACAGCCTACAACTTAAATCAGTGTATGCAAATATAGTCTAGAAATCCATGCTCGCTTACATAATTTTCTTTAATTTGGAAGAGAGGATCACAGTCCTATTACCTAAGAACTGGAGATATGAAAGAGAAAAATAAATGTCTCAAAAGGTACATTTTTTTCTTAAATTACACATCAATATTCATCTTTTACAAGAATTATATTTCTGTGTCTAACATATAATTTGCAATACAAACATCTGCTCAACTGTATTAAGCTAAAACAAAGTAAACGCGCGGGCAGCAGGGAGGCTAAAAGCAATGTGAGGAAACAGATATAAATCAAGATGTTAGTAAGGACTTTTTAAACAGCAATTGAAGGATTGACACTAGTGGTTGGAGCACAGACGTTTTATAATGTCATGATTCTTACTGCAGTTTTATAAACACACCATTTACAGGACTTCTGTAAGACTCAAGTGCTTCTCCTCCATACATTCCTCTTTGAAGAAGTCACATGTTGCCTCCTCAAGGTCACAAAAGGTCCAGGAATGGAAATCAGAAGAAACTAGCCAAAGGAGAGGAGAGAACAGGAAACAAAGAAACAGGAAACAAAGAAACAGGAAACAAAGAAACAGGAAACAAAGAAACAGGAAACAAAGAAACAGGAAACAAAGAAACAGGAAACAAAGAAACAGGAAACAAAGAAACAGGAAACAAAGAAACAGGAAACAAAGAAACAGGAAACAAAGAAACAGGAAACAAAGAAACAGGAAACAAAGAAACAGGAAACAAAGAAACAGGAAACAAAGAAACAGGAAACAAAGAAACAGGAAACAAAGAAACAGGAAACAAAGAAACAGGAAGAAAAAAGAGCATGTATAAAACATCTCTCTTGAGCTCAGGACTTTTTCCTTTTTTTTTTTTTTCTCTCTAATCTCACCAGCAAAAGGACAAAATGAAGCACAATAGCCTCTTCTACTGGCTGAATAACACATTCCATGCTACTACCTGAAATTTCTCCTTCCTTCTCTCACCCAGTCAAAGCTCATAGGGCATTTTGTTTAGTTCCCCACACACATTACTAAAATATATTTTACTCAACAGCAGAGTACTGTAGAGTGTGTGCATATTTTAACATATTTCTATTATTTCATTATATATATACAGCAAGTATACTTTTAAAACGTCATAGTGTTAACAACATCTTGTACCGCACAATCCTGCACTTATTAATTACTCTCAGTTTTTTGCAGCTGAAACCAAAAAATACAAGTCACAGTAACCATAGATCTATGAGATGTAAATGTATCCCCTCAGAAATGAGGGGCATGAAATGGTATGTGGTGAACAACATGTGTTGCCTATTTAATGCACGTGCAGATGTGTCTATATGCTGGCAAGCACTGATGGCCTGCCACAGAGAAGAGAGATTTGCAACTGTACCTCCTTCCCACCATATACTTTCCCAAGCAAATTAACAATAATTGACCGTGTTTTTTTTTTTATTCAATGCCTTTTCAATGCTTTCAATTTCAGAACTGATTTAAGCAAATGTTTTATTCATAATTACTGGATAGGTAACCTGGATAATTTGGATGAACAATTTTAAATCTATGGGTCACTTGTAGCCTCTACTTTATCCCAAATGACTGGTCATCAACATTAAAGGTTAACCAAGCACAGCTACTGCTCATCACTACTTAGAAAAGGCTGTTTTCTAACTTTTTATGGCCTTCTCGGTTTGCTTCTGTATTCCAGAATAAAGCAGGAATAAAGTGAATGACTACAGCTTTTTGGCCTTTTTGCAATCTAAGGAATAAATCAGGACAAATGTGTATTCAGACAGTTCATTTCAGACTTTACTGTTTGTTGATTAGATGCTGTCCAGCCCTATAAGGCAGGCAGAGGTGGAGAACAGTTATGAACCAAAGGCTTCTGAAGTGAAGAAATCTCCTGTTATGTTAACCAGTAAATATTCTGCACAGACTTCTGGCACTCCCACAAGTGGAAATGCACAGTCATTCTCACAAAACTTCTGATAAAATAATTTATTCTACTGCTTATCTTTATCTTATAGAAGGTTTAAAACAAAGAGCAGTATTTTTTCACAGATTAAAAAAAAAACAAACCACAAAATAGATTATTACAGACTGCTGTGGGGACCAAAAGTAGAAATGTTTTCAAAAAGGAATTTTAAAAAAATCCCCTGGAAGGTGGATAAGTCTAAGAGTTGCTCGAACATGACCGTCTAGATGCCCCCAGCTTAAAAAGGTCTAAAACGACTAATTCTATAAATAATGCATAGTGCAGAAACTGTATGTTCTTTTCCATTTTTATAGTCTTTCCCCACGCATTTACAACTGGCCACTGACAGAGACAAGACACTGGGCTGGATGAACTTTGGTCAGACCCATTTGACTGCTATCCATAACTTGTGCATAATGCTTTGTGCCCAAGGAGAACAGTCTTTCTGATTGTCCTAAGGTCATTCATATCACTTCTCTGACCCAAGCAGACTGGAAATTCTGTAGCAGTTGAATTATGCTAGAAACGCACTGGTAAATTTTATAGGTGCACACAGACTCTAGAGAAAATGTGAGTGCTTCTGTTAAGAGTTTTTAGAAATTTATTTTAACTACTCTCGGCAAGATCCAAATAGCCACCACAGATTACCCAAAAAACAAACTGAATATTCACATTGTCTGCTTATCACCAACTTAGTCTCTGAAGACAGAAGCTACCATTAGCCAGGTTGCCAGGTATGCAACACTCTCCTCTTGCCTAGCTATTTGTCGTTTACGCTTTAGAAGAGACCAAGAGAACAAAGAATTTGTGTTATCGGGTTCACTTACAACATGAGATCTGGCATCACTCTCAATGTAATGATTTTGCTCCGTGCAGACTGATAAGTGAGCTTCACATGCTTATTTCTGTGATACTAAGCTACAAAAAAGAAAAAAAAAACCTTAGGAAGGGAGCTTCACTGGAACTTTATGCCACCTCCTTTCTCATGGTCAAGAGAAATTAGCAGAAGCTCAAAAAAACAATAGGATAGTTTCTCACTGACATTCAAAATAACTTGGCATATAGCATGACCAGAATTCTGCATGTATGCTGTGAAACAAACGGAGAGTTGCCAGTTACAAATATCACTAAGTTATCTTAGCCATTCTAATCTCTCTCCACCCAAATTCTACCATAAGCAGCTCTGTCCACGTGATATTAGATAGTATCGTAAATACTCTGACAGCAATTTCATTCAGACACACGGCATGCTGAGTCAACGTAAATCCCCATATTACAATCGCTATCCCTTACTGCCCAATATTAAACACTCATCAGATCTTACCAGAAAGATGTTCTAACTGAAAACAGTCCCATTCAATGATAAGAATGGTAGAAGCAAGAACGATATTGCTGCAGAGAGGACAGTTTTGGCTACGCAAAATGAGTAGAAACTTTGAGAAAGACGACAACACTGAACTCTGTCTTGAGTCTGTAAAAATTCACTGTTGGGACCAACCCATTATTCAAAATGAGAATTCCTTTTCTCCTGATCTCTGCTACTGCACTATCCCTGAAGCAAGTACAGCATCTGCAGAGACTTGGCAAAAATACTCTCTTAGAGGCCCATCAAAAACAAATGTACAAAATTTGATAACATTAACATCGAGTTCAGAACTGCTAATAATACAAATGCACTGTTAGATTTCAAAAATTGTGTTGAATTTTGGTTTGGAGTCATAAGGGAAGTAGCACTGAACTACAGAGCTTGCCTTCAGCCTTCTGCACTGAGTCATACGTTTCATCAACCTCTGTCTCAATCCTGCTGGTTCACAATTTCTTCCATAATACAGTGAATGAAAGATAAGCCATAGTGTTTAAATAAAAAAAGAGGAGGAAAACTGAAGTACAAAGAATTAGCTGAGGCTGTACTGGAAAGAAGCCTATTACACGAGGAGCCCATTACACTCCTCAAAATAAGCATGAAAAAAAAAAGTTCACTCCACCAAATTAGAGGCATGTCACATTTTTTATCTTCTGTGATTATGGCCTATTTAGCTAGATAAGGACTTACCTCATAATCAGGAAACAGAAGACAAAGCTATCTACAAATGGCATTTCCTGGGAAGACGCGTAGAATCTAATTTCATAAATCAATACTTCAATCAAGGCCTTTTGCAGTCTACCCAGCATCCTGATCCTCAGACAAATCAAAAAGTCCAAGAGAACATAGGCAGAAACTATATAAAAAGAGTGCTTTGCATTTTGATTAACTGGATTTAACACTGAAAAAGGCAACAGCGTAGAGAGCAGTGAAACCTTAGAGACATCAGGATTTCCTACTTCACACACTACTGTGTGTAGCCCAGTGGAAAAAAATCACTGGGATAAACCAATATGTTAAAACTAAGAGACAATAAAAAAGATGCTTACACTTGATTCTTAGTTTTTCAAGGTGTTTTCCTCAGTACTTTCCACATAGGCCATCTATCCACCACTTGTTTCTTTGCTCTTTTGTTTCTACAGTATACACTCAGGAACAGAAGTATTTCTCTAAAACTTCTGCTACATGAAGGAATGAAACCGCATAGGCCTATTTGACATTTCACATGCAGTCTTTTAGTAGGAAGAAGTTTTGATATCACATTTGAAAAACTATTGCATACCACCACTAACACGCTCAGAGAAGCAAGTTGCATTAAACAGAATAAATGCTATAATAATGCCAAACACTGGCATAGCTGCTTCATGCAATTTTTTTCCAGCTCAAAACTATGAAAACGTCAGCGAACTACAAGCAAAGATTGTTCCATATTTATTTGGATTTACAATAAAATGGCTTAAGAGATGTACTGTAGTAATGTGGTCTCTTGCCAGTACTGTGTAAAGTAGTGCTACGACTACGTGAGTAGTAACCTACAGTATTTTGAGACAGCATAGCAGATGCATCAAGAATGGATTCCAACGTATTCAAAGCGGCAAACTCACTCATGAAAAATTCTTCTGAAGTAGTTTAAACAAGAAAAAAAAATATCCTTGAAATTTTTTCATCACACACACATTAAGTCATTGCCATTAATCACGAATTCATGAATTGCCCACTTAATTAAAGGACAAGATTTCACGCTCTTTCCTGTGACACAGTTAGGTGAAAAAAAGCAACACGAAAAAGACTGTAGTTCTGGATGTGTTTTTCTTTTGGCTAGGAAATCCCTGAAAGAGCTGCTTTGTGCGCACGCGCACACAAACACACACACACACACACACACCCTTTCCTTACGTCATTTAGATTATGCTGTAAAATAAGATTTGTTGGATAAACTGACAAATAAGTGTAAGACTAGGGAAGTGATTGGTATGAACATCGGATATGGATCAGGGCTGTCTTCTGTTAGAAGATCCAATACTGCCAACGTCCATGGGGATGATTTCACTTCTGCAAACAAACTATCTGAACAAAATTACTCAGAGGTATACTTTTCCAAGATGAGGTCATAAATAAAGATACCTAGAGAATGAAATATGGGAATAAAATGAACTAGGACTGGATGCTTCAGCAGGTACATACTGTCTGGCTATCGCTTGTATAATCATGACTATGGCATACCAGACTCCTCTAGGAAGCCTCAAAGTGTATCATCTTAGTTGGCAAACTGGAGTAAATCTGTAACAGGCCCAGGTATCAGTGGCAGAATTTGGACAGTTCCATAAACCAGAGACATGTTTACCTCTGTGTGTACAGGGCAGGGAGTGGAGCACATGCATGTGGGCATACATTTATTTGGTTGTTTACTAGAATCAGAAAGTAAGTAGAGAAAAATATGAACACTGTTAACATTAAAAATACTCCATGTATAGTAAATCTCTGGATTAGGAAACATTGATGAATTTTTCTGTGCACCAAAGGTAGGCATCCCAATCAAATGTAAGCTCAAGGATGGAAAAATTCTCCAATGACTTCAGAGCGTTGGGAGGTTGCTCCTTTTGCGGGGGGAGGGGGGGGTTGGTTTAAAATACTGGGAATTTTTTTTTAGTCATTGCTACGTTTCCATTTATCAGCTCCTCAAAACACCACTGCTGAGAAGATGGCCTAACTGCCATGATTAACTAAGCCTATCAGCTTGCCATTGGGAGGACTGTCTGAAAATGCCGAGGAAGAGCTCAGGAGTCAGGAAAACCATGAACTTGGATATATTTTTCAACAATACTTATGTAAGATTAATACTTATGTGCGTATGACTCCAAAATTACATATTTTGCAATAGATGAAATGTGATAAAGATTTTTAAATTGTCTTTATCTGGCAGTGAATACTTACAGATAGATATGCCATCACTTGTCCCCACTCACCCAAACACACTGCTCTTCTGGACTCTTAAGTATTAGCATGCTAGTACAGTAACACATACTCTCAGTGATTAGCTGTATGATCCTCAAACAAGTTATTAGCATATGTATCCTGCATTATGGGCAGAACATCCCTGGTGTCTCAGAAAAGGGAGGAACGATTTTTTACCAGCCTCCCCAAAAGTGGCACAGACAGTAAGCGTTCCTCATGAGGGCACACAGTTGGCTTCCGGGCTTAAAGGAAAATTCCATGGGTGTTTATCAGCTGCTGGTGGGAAAGTCCCAGAGCAAAGAACAGACAAGAGCTCTAATTCAGGTGGGGTGACTGGAAGAGAATTCCATGACCATTAAATGGAAAGAGCTTCTCTCTGATAATAAACATAAAGGCATCCAGGAGTTGGGTCGTCTTCTCAACGTGGGCAATTGGTTTGACAAAGCAGTGTCACTAAGCCAAGAGTTTCAAGGCTTTTGGCACTGCGTCAACGTACATGGGCAAAGAGACTGCAGACACACTAGCAGTGACCTCAGAAATGTAATGGGAATGAAACACTGACTAAAGCCTAAAGCACTGCCCTTCACAGGGAGGAGGCAACTGGCATGTAAACACCTCCACAGTGGAGGAAGGAAGTAGTCATAAAACAAGTCAAGCAAAATTAGTTGGTTCCAGAAAGCATAATTTGCATGAATACAACAAAATTATTGCATGCTTTTGAAATTAAAGGCCTCTATTTTCTTACTCATTATAGTGCACAAGCTAATTATAGTTATTGCAGATGTTTGCAATTTATTTGTAATAAGCACTCCAACACAATATAATTAAAACGACTGCCAGCTCATTGGTGTTGATATGCATTAGTAAAGACAATTTCCAATTCTGTGCATCCTTGTAGAAGAACAGTGGAGTTGAACCATACGCGCAAGCTGCCCTCCTGCATGCCAGAAACGCTAAACGCACAGGGTTTCCACTGATACAATGAGAAAGATGCATGCTTAACAAGCGCTATAGAATTCTGATGAACACAGTAAGCATTGGCTCACTGGTCAAACGCTATTTCAAGACTATACTCATATGCTTCCAGTATCTTTCAAAACCTGCTCTGCTTACAAATGGAGTATTTCTTAAGTGCGAACACAATCAGCCTGTTTAATCATTTAGAATTGTCAATTCTCAATACATTCCCTTTTTCTTTCTTTTCCCATTTCACATTTGAATCTAGACCCAAAGAACATAGTAAGAGATACAAACTCAAAACATCTTCACTGGAAAGATTATTCAGCAATTCTTAGGGAAAAAATATGAAAGAGAAAAGGTAACTGCTTTTGCCTATGAATCGAGAAAGATTCAGACTCTGCTCATTTCCCCTCCAAAATCCTTAGTTTCCTGAATGCCTAAAGCTATTTCACACGCAAACATTAAAACCAAATCTCTAATACGTTTTTCCCCAACCTCACTATGCTAGAGGCTGAGGGAGGCTGCATTCCTGGCAGCTGTCAGAAAAGGAAGACAAACCTAGAAAACAGCAGCCAGGGCACAACCCAAACATAAAGGGTAGTGCTGCCTTCACCACGTTGTAGGAGAACGCAGACTGTACCAAACAGACGCAAAGATTTGCTTAGCGTTAGCGTAGCAAAGGGAGAGAGTATTGTTATCCATCTTCTGCATAGACTTGCGTCCGTCTACACCCAAATACGATATAAGCTAGCAAAGTGTACCATGTAACCTAAATAAAATTATTTTCCCAAATTACACGAGTCCTCAGCTGATATATAGCCACAAAAGGCATACAAAATGACAACACCACCACACCTCAGTGACACAGCAGTATCAGCAGCTGTGAGGATCTGCAACCAACACAGTAACTCAACACTACGGAGGCAGAGCACCAACAGGTAACAGCCAACTTCACGCACTCCAGCAGTGCAGTGATGCTAGCAGCACAAAAGGTTTGGAACCAAGACAGTCATGTTTTGAGAGGGGAACAATTCAGATTAAACATTGCATCCTAACGTTTCATTCAAGGATTGAAGCGGCAACAAGATTTCTGTTTAGATGCTCTGACATTTTTTCTGGTCTCACTAAATACAAGTTTTTCACAATTCTTCGGCCTACACAAGGTGAGAATATTTATCAAGATTAATTCTTTGATCTTGGTTGTAATAGTGACTTGTAGAAGATTCTGATATGAATGTAAAATGAAGGAACAGATCATCTTTTTGCCTAGACTACAAGTATTCCTAGCCTACAGGAAACCATTATGAATTCTCTATCCCTCTTTTCTCTTTATGTGTATTAAATAAAATCATAAATCCCTACAGACATATGCACTGGAGTTACAGTAAGGTTCCCTTCCACAAGACCAAGACTTTTAATAAGAGACATAAATTCTGCTTCAGCCTTGAATCACAGTGGCAGCTTCTCAGTGTCCACATCACTGCATAGTTAAAATGGAAAATGATAACTCTATTGCAAAGCTGCCTAGACTTCACATTAAATAGCAGCTGTTGCTTCATTTTGAAGGTAGGCTTTAATTTATTCTTGAATAGTTTTTAGCAACTTAGATTCTGTCTGCTAAACTAAAATATAGAGTATTCTTGGAAAGGAGTTAAGCTGATGTTTTTAACACCACAAGCAGCATGCCATAGCAAAGACAGTTAAAAGTATACCTCAGGCCAGACATTTTCATGCACCTTTGTTTTCGAATATGACAAAATAAGACTAAACTGTACTTCCAAAATAATAGTTTTCCGGAGTTATTACGAACAAAGTCCGTTTGCAAATGAAGAAAACCATTAGTATCTCCCGAGTGCACAAATCCCCCTTTTTTTTATTCCTATAGAACAATAGCGTAAATATCTGATATGCCAACAAATTACAGGCCCAAAAAGCTGGTTAAAATTTCCTAGCATTTTACTTGCAGAACTCACCTCCCACCTAAAAAACGTAGTATTAACAGAACACTCTCAAAAAAAAAAAAAAAAAAGTCAGTTAAAATGTGATCTTTCAAAATTACATCAAGTGTCAAAATAAATCCCAACTCATTTTTTAATCTTTTAAATTCATAAATGAGCTCACGGAATCATGTGCTCCTCTTCACTGTCTGGCATCAAATACCCTTTCAACTGTAAAGAAAAGTAAGAACAGATCTTAAGATAGTTATATCTTCACAGTGTAACGACACAATGTTGTTTTACAAAATTATTCCATTTTATGCATATTTTAGTGGTTCATCCATTTAGAATACATTACAGCTAAATAAACCACAATACCTGCTAAATAAAATCACATTTTATACAAACTGCCATTATTTTTTCACTAAGGAAAAAGGATCTTATAATATTGTAAGACACCTTAAAAGCTACTTTCTCCTCTCAGAGCTGCTGTTAGTATCATCCTATCTTTCTTCACAGAGATTTCAATGCCGAGTGGAAACTTCCTTCATGTATGTGGAATGTGGTATCTATTTCACTATACTAATGCAATGACATCAAAATATTGTGAGCCAAAACCGCAGCTAACTAGGAACAAAGACAGAGAGGTCTACTTTCAAACTCTAAAAATTAATGAAAGAATATTCAATAGGACATCTTTATCAAGAACGTAACATTTTAAAATACTGTTTTAAATTTTAGCATCATGCCCTTTAGCCTGTGCCTGTAATGAAATCCACTGGGAGCAGTAACTCAAAAAGATTACTTCTCAAAAGCTGCTCTCTGCTGCTGCTGATGGCACAGTGGTTATGGTAGCTTACTTCTCAAGAGCAGGCTCATTACTTTCTTTTCTCTATTCTATATTGAGGGCAACTACCCCAAGTGATAAAACCCAAAGTTTCTGTATTGTGATTCAAAGTGATACCGGTTACTTAATTTGCCATCTTTAACTGAATAAATGGCACTGAGGATCAAATTGTAATCTCCTGCAAACAACGGAATCATGAAATTAAACCGTGAGCTTGTTAAGCCACTTACCATTCTTTAATACATGAGGCATTTTGAAACTGCCTTTACCCCTGCACATCGTAAAAGGAAAGAGAAACTATCTCTGAGGGTAATTTTAATTGCAAAAAAATCCCCACTGTAATACATAATTAAGTGCACTGGCACAAGCAACTCATCATTCTTTTTGCATTTTTCTTTGACAGTGTATCTAATTCTTTCAGTTTGGTGGGTGGGGTGGGAACTTTTCAATGTGATTAACTCCTCCACCTTCCTTTAAACAAGGTATGCTGCTGTAACACATTATTCAGCACCATATATGCCTAACTTTCAAACTGATGTTCTTATCTAACAACTCGCATTCCATTCTAATTGAGACACAAATTCCCTGACAAGAGGCAAAATAATGCACAAGCGTATGTAACATACGCTAAACCAGAGTCTGCTTTACAAACATACCAGCCAAGAGTTTCAAATGAATAAAAAACACTGTGAGTGAAGAAAACGCTGGTAGTTCTTCTAAAGTTCTATCTGAATAGTACATAAATTGTAAAGACTTGGTCACGATCAGGCAATCTGCACCAGCAACAGACAGCGAGAAGATTCCTTTGATACCAAAAGGCAAGAAAGACAAAATTATACACCATGCCGTCCCCAAACGGTTAATAGCCACAGCTTTACCTGTTTACAACAGACCAGTAAAGGTAACGTTGCATTGCTGGTAACCCATACTGCAAGTGCGACTTTAATTTCTACCAGAAGTTAATTATTTTACCACTATCACAGGCATGAAAATGTAGAAAGAAAATCATAAATACTTGGTCAATTAAGTAGTACACAAGGAACTATGCCTTTGTTTTCTCTGTCCTGTTGGGTTACTTTTGAGTAGCTCCAATCTCCGTTTAAAAAAATCACACCAATTATTTGATCATCCATGAGCAAAGAGAACCTTTCTGGTGGGAGAAGGGTGTGCACTTGAAAACTAAATAGCTCTGGCCCCTCACAGCTATCCAAAAAAAAAAAAAAAAACCACACCACTCTGAATGGCTTAATCTGAAACATAAGGCCTTTATCCCTGAGATATTTTTTCTGTGCCAAGATACTAAATTTCTGGGGGATAAGCGCCTTCTCTTCTTACAAAGAGTAATGTGGGAGAGTGGTTTACTCTGCTTGCAAATTTTAAGTATTAAAATTTAGAGTGTATTTCACTTGTGCAAACACATAAGACAGTAAATAATGATAAAACAAAGAACTTGACCCAAAAGGCATTCTGCAATTATTAATTAAGGACTCAATATCAATTCAACTTAGGTATTATCTACCTCTTATAGCTAAAAGAGCAAAGCTCTTGAGAGATCTAGCTTTGCTGGGAGAGGGTCGTTCACGGCACTCAGCACTGCCTTAATGTCGATGGGTAATTCCAGTGTTACTCCAACATTACAATGAAAGCAAAGGATACTAATGGTAACAAAGAGACTACTACTCCTTCAGTAAGTTTCTGGTGCTTGGAAATAAAGTCTAATGGAACTAGGATCCAATGCAAGTTTTCAATGAAATCAACCAAGAATGCCGTCATAAAAATCTGCAGGATCTTACCAAACTGAATTGCTCAGCAGTCCCATACGTTACAAGAACATACATCTGATTTAATCATGGCTTTAGAGACGCAAATTAACATTCTCTAGTATTAGCTGACACGTTTCAAGATCTCCGGAGGAAAGAGCATCATCATAAACAGGGCACGCCTCTTTTTTGCCATGGTAGGAAACAAGACTTGGGGGAGAAGGCAGGGAGGAGTTGGTCTGTATTTGTCATGCTCTAAATGACAGTCCAGGGAATTAAAATATAAAAACCATAAAACTGTGGAGATAAACAAACATTTTCATTGCAAAAGTGGTTTTTCATCCAGAAGCACACAGGGAATATTCTCGCCTAAAGAAAAGCCAAGATTATCACCATGTTAAGTATTCTTTTTGCTTACAGTTTTCTAGAGCTGTACAGCATATTTTACTTAATATGGAAACTGCATCACCTTTAGCAATCTAAAGCAATGTCTTTCAATGGGAGACAGGGCAATAAATGACATGGAGGGTTTTATGTGATAAGTAACGTACGGAGTCTGCATATTCCTTCTCAACCTCAGTCCTTCTGGTCTTCTCACTCCCACCTCATCTGAAGCATGAGGTTTGATTCCTCTTTTCCTCCCTCTCCCCATACCACCAACTTTTCATCAACTCCTTTCACTTCTTTTCCTCACTCACCAGAAGATATCTGTCTTTCAGGCAATTCCTAGGCTTACAACCTTGACAGAGCTTTGTTTACCTCTCCGTCTGATCTACCTCAAGTTCTTCTCTTTACATTATCATCCAAATGTGGCTGTGGCTCCATTGTGAGCAAGACACTTCCTTGGATAAACTCATCACCTTCCTACTCTTTACCACATTACATTACCCCCACCATCCTCTCCTTCACCATAAGCTGTCGACCACGTGTACATGCCTGATTTCTGCCACCGCTTCCCTACTTCCCTTCCAGGCTTCTTGCCTTCTCTTGTTTCTACTCCAAACACAGACACTGCTATCCGTTGTCAACCTAAATGTAGTTCAGCACTGACAGACCAATGAAAGATTTCCTCTCTGAAGGATCTGAAATCTGATCTCATATAATGTAAACCACTTGGGAAAAGAGCGGGACTGTGAAAACTGACAGCGCTATTTACATAATGGTAAATAGGAAAAAAATACAATACCAAGAACTCTCCTAGTACCCAGTGAAAATTGATCTGGTTACAGTTTTAGTGTGGAAGATGTTACCAGACAACTTACAGGAGTGGGGCATTTCACCTGGCTGCTGTGCTATGCTTAAACTATACACCTGACAGAAAATTTAGCATTTTTTGAACTAGATGTCAAAACTACTAACCTTGAAGTTGTTGTATCTTTACATCTAGATCATACAAAACCCTCTGTAAATACGATATATATTCCAAGCTTTCACGGTAAGCTGCAAGCTTGTGCAGTTACTTCAGCAGATTTTGTCAGGGGGTGTCTGGCACCAAGCAGAAGAGAAATTGCTGCAATTCCACTCTGTGCTTTTATGTCTCTCCTTATTCCAAGTGTCCCAGTGACATAACAGAGAATTTCGTATCCTCACGTACTAAAACAGTACAACAGTCACTAAAATATCTGGCAGATGAGACAAAACAAAACGTGTTTCTATGGCATAAAAACTTAAAATAATCTTCAGCCAAAGCAATAATGTCTTTCATCTGAATTAACTGTAATCATTTGGAAGTTTGTTTTTTTTGTTTTTTTGTTTTTTTAAAATAGGAAACCTCTTCCCAGCAACAGCGAACAGGCTAAAATATGACTTAAGTCTCAGATTTCAGTGGGATTCAAGTTCAGCTTTGTAGAGACTCACTGAAAAAGTGAGAGTTACACTCTAACGTACACATCAAGACACTCTAATAAGCCAATAACTATCTAGAATTAACACAAGTTTAAAGTCGCTTGCTGTAATGGGTAACCCTTACATGAGTAATTAATCTAATGGGAAGAGGCATTTCAATTCATTAATAACAGCAATATTCATGCAAAGTATTGGGGGAATTCAGGGTAAAAATTGCTCACGTTTCAACAGCGTACATGACGCATGTCTGAGATGTAGAAACTTTGCCTGTACAAATATGTTTCTACGTAGCTTTCTACAACCTGGCATATGAATAGGATTTCAATTTGTAGTACTGGCAATTCCTTTGTTTTCAGAACTACTAAATAAAAAGTAAATTAAAGACATTACCTCCCACAACACTCTACTTAAGAGAAGTAACTTACACTGATAAAGATCACATACATAAACAATACTATTCTTCTCAATTCAGGATTTAGGAATTTGATTGCTGTAAGTATTCAAGACCATGAAAAAGAACATCAGTATACCGGGAATGTATTTAAAAATTTGGTGGAAAAAGACGGAGTCAGTGGGAAACAGTAATATCAAGGAACATACTATACAGAAAACAGAGACGCTC
The DNA here is from genome assembly GCF_040807025.1 of Struthio camelus. Lineage (NCBI taxonomy): Eukaryota > Metazoa > Chordata > Aves > Struthioniformes > Struthionidae > Struthio > Struthio camelus. The sequence goes on from NC_090964.1 coordinate 11,469,521, forward strand.
ACACCAGTGGAAGAGGAGTACTGCAACTTTTAGAAAGCTTAGTCAGTTCAGGTTTTTAAAAGTTAGTATCAACAAGTAATATATAATCATAGAATAAAAGCAGGAGACATTAACTGCTTCTAGGTTAAGTAAATGTCTTTTTAGCACACGACACCAAAATTAAATTTTCAGATACCAAAGCAGACTGCTTCACAGAGCAGTCACGGTACACACAACAAACGAAGCAAATCCTGACTTGGCCTTTGAATTGCAAAACCTAGTTCCAAATTACAACAACAGGATTTCTCCTTAACCACAGCTTACTCAGATTTAACATTTTTTAGGAGCAACAAAAGCCAAAAAATTCACTATATGAGTATTTAATAACTAAGAGGTAATTTGAAATTAGAAAAGAAACTTTATTAAAAGGAACGCAAAGGAGGAGCCAAAAGGATTAAATATACACAGGCAGCAAGAAAACTGAGAAAAGCTAGTCGAAAGCAAACACAAGCCACCTATCAAGACCCCCCTCTCCACAAAACACTGACAATGTTAAGCAGATTGGTGAAGGAGGCAGTTAGAAACAAGGAGTTATCCTTCAGAGTGCTGAACACACATGCAAATAAGAAAAATTGGAAAGAACAAACTCTAGCAGGTTAAACATAAATACACAATAAGATAGGTTAGAAAGAGTCTGAGGACCAATGTATTAAAGGCAAAAAAAAAAAAAAAATAAAAAAAAGAAGAAAAAAAAAAGAAATCCTTCCTCAAACTTATCAGGAGCCAAACTCCTGTCAGAGAGATATGGAAACACTCAGAAAATATAAGGTCACAGCAGAACAAACTAAATTAGTTTGCATCCATCTTCACTGTAGAGTAGTTTATATAGCTTTTCAACTTGGAATCCATCTTCACAGGAACACGTCATAGCATCTTTTCTCAAACAGAAGGGTAGTTAAATGAGATTACAGGAAATAAAGTGAAGAGCAGTGAATCTCCAGCACCAGATGTTATTGACCTAAAAGTTCAAAAGGAATAGAAGCGTGGAACAGATGTACTATTTTCTGTTGCGTGTAATCTCACACTTAAAACTGACTTGGGAAAAAGAAATGGAAGACAGCAAAAGCCCTGCTAATTTTTAAGCTTTGCAGGGTGATGCAAGTGATTACAGATTATGGTATCTGACATTAACAACCAGTCAAACTAGTAGATAAGCAGTGGAACACCTGTCCATAACCTACTAAGGACACTAGAAACACGAACGGACTCAAAAACAGAATTCATGGAAGCACAATATATTATGAGTTGTTAAAGACCAAGATGATATTTCTGACTTCGAAAACCTCCAGCTCTGAAGTCTGGAAAGAGACTGCCAGGGAAACACCACTGTGCACTTGCCCTAATTCTACATTCTTTCTTAACACTGTTAGAGGCAGGATACTAAGCTAAGTAACCTTCAGGTCTGATCCAGTACTGCCGCTGCTATGTTAGGCACAGTTCAGCGCAAAATTACTGAACAAACAGGCACACACGATACACTGAGGAAGGAACATGCAGAATGTATTTGAATGGAGAAATAAAAACATGCCCTAAATTAGCACAGTTCTTTGAGGAAGTCAAAAATGCACGGAAAAGGGAAATCCAGCTAATCTGGCCTGGTGGAGTTTCAAAACCTTCTAAACAAGGTCTCTCCTTGAAATATCTTAAAGAAAGTAGCCAGTCATTTCAACAGAGAGGAGTTACTCATGAATTCTACAGGATGTGGGCTAGGGCTTGTACTGATAACCTGCAAAATCATGAAATGTAAGATTACAGTTTGCAGTGAGGTAGCAGTTTGCTGGTGACAGTTGTAAAAAAATGTTTTATACACAATGACAAGCTCTGAACTACCTGTTATCACACAGGAAAAAGACCCGGGAGTCACTGCAGATGTCTGTGAAACAAAGCACATCTAATTGCATATGTGTAATACAATATATAATAGCAGCAATCAAAAAAGCACGTTGGTTAGGATTTGAGAACAGGAAAAAAACACCGTCGTCACTTTATAAATCCATGGTGGAGTTCTTACCCACGTATCTGAAAAAGGACGTAGAACAGCTGGAGAAGACACAAAGGTCAACGAAAAGAATGAAGACATGGTATGACTGGCTTCCAAAGCAGACCGTAAGCCTGGAGAAGATGGCCAGAGAAGAACTACCCACCGACTTTCCTGACACAAGAAACAAAAAACGTTGAATGAAATTATCGTTGAATGAAATTATCAGGAGGAAGATTCATTAAGAACATTGTGCTAGGATTGTGTGAATTCTTTACACAAGGTATAGTCATGCTGTGGGACTCATTAACAGAAGATGTCATCTAAGCTAAGGGCTTACATGGACACACACACACAAAAAAAAACACCTGGACACATTCATGGAGGGAGAAGAAAAAAAAAAAAAAGCCATGCATTTGTCCTCATACTCTTCCTTAAGTTTCCACTATCCAGCCTCTGTTGGCAACAGGACGTGGAACTAAATGGAGCTTTAGTCTGCTTTAGTCTTCATCTTACACTTCTGAAAAATGCCAGCCACAGCTGATTACATAGACGCTTGCCACTAGAAAGACTTATGACTATGTTTTCTCTTCCTTTCAAGACCGGCTGCATACTTATAATCCCTCCCACAATGACCTGCAAGTACCTACATTAGACTTTCTTGTAGAAAGATGTGATTAATGAGTCTCAACAGCAACAAATCAGTCTTATGAAACAGCCTTTGCCTCCCTAATACCTCCTCGCACCACATACACAGAATATAAACTAGGATGTGCTGCCACTTTCTCTGCACCAGACAGACTAGCGAACAGCAAAATGTCCACCAAACACCATCCAATCAGCCCTTTGTGAAACTGGGCTGCATTGCAGCATCAGCTCATGCAGCTGATGTATTAAGCTCTGATTCATATTCAAGTGTCTCATATTTATAACAGAGAAATCAGGAGTCAGTATCCACAGAGATTTTTAGGTTATCTCCAGTTTCAATAAATTCAGCTACTATGGTTAAGAAAGACTTAAATGGCTGTAAAATGGCAATGGAAGGCACCACCCCAAGACAGCGTTATGTTAGTCAAGACTGGTTTTGAGAAACACAGCATAAGATGATAAGACTGCTTTAGTAGGTAAAACCAGGTGACAGTCTGGGATGGGGTTCATGGTACGTATGCATTAATGCCTCCTCTGTCCATACTTCTACATCTAAACATTTATACTGTGCCCCAGGACGTCAGCATGCCCTAGGAGACAATGAATTAGGAACGTATGACAACTTTGACTTCTATACATCTTGTCAAACAGTGGGACCCAGAGCACTAAGCAGAATTCTACAAACCGCATGAGGAGAAAACTGGTATCCAAGAATGGAATCAACCAATATTTATATCCTGAATAATGAATGAATCACTTAACTAGTTGAAAAAAAAATCAAGGAGTGAAGCTTGTTCTCCGCTCCTCTGAGAATTAGATGCCTACCTCCAACTGGGATCCAAAACTCACAAAGCATCCCTTGAATTAGGCATCAAAACAATCTTAGAAGAGATATTTTGCTAGTGGTACCTTTTACACAACAGATGAGTGCTTGTAAAATTTTCCAGAATGCAAGAAACTGTCATCCAAGTTAGAGCCCTTACGCAAGGCTTCTACTTACGCACTCCTTTGGCTCAAGAAACATTCAGTTATTCCAAACAAACCTGAACGGATACAACAGGAGGCACCAGTAATACTTACACATCTCCAAGTACTTCACACTTTTTTCAAAGCCTGCAAATTCATCACTGCACCTGAACCAGCTGCATAGATAAATTCAGGAATTGGGATCTAGAAATGAAATTCTTTTAAGTTGCTAGCCATTAAGTTCCATGTAAATATTTCATTGTGGAAACCCAAAGCTTAAACATTAATTTAAAAATATTCTAAATGACCTGAGAAATTACGGAACTAAGGAAAAAAAAAAAAAAAGAAAAAAGATGAGCAGCACTGAACTTCATTCATGTGATGCAACTCAGCAGAGGACGCAGAATGGAACCAACCATATAATGTGAATGTGTTTAACAAATTTCAACACACAGCATTCTTTATCCAGGCTTGCGGGCATCTGAGCAGCAAAAGGCTTAAAGTGCCCTAGCCTTTTATTACACTTTTTTGTCTGGATTTTGCTTTTATACATATCTCAGGAGGGAGATAAAAAGAGAACATTTCCTTCTTTAGCTTGGTAAGAGTTCTATTTCTCCCCCTCATTCACTTAATGATACTAAACATTTATTGGCAGTTTTGTATTTCATTAAGACATTATTTCCAGGACAAAGCGCTCACAATGTTTCATCTCAGTACTTTGACTTTTTTTTAAATAAAACAATTCTTCCTCCAGTTATTGGAAGCAGTGTAAGACTATAGGCTGTCAATTCTGTTTCAACATGACCAATAAATCTTTGCAATTTATTTCCTTTCTGCTGATCCTTGATGGGGTTTCCCCTTTACAGGTGGCTTCTCTAGCCAGATATATATCATGGCAAGTTGATACTTCTCTAACATCAGTAATGCAAAGCAGAAACTCCCTTGTAATTTACTTCGTAGAATCAGCTGCACGGTTTTCCAGATTTTGCAGTTACTTTCCCGTAAACAAAATGCCTTCAAATTCTGAGAAGCATTTGTCACTGCTCTTTTCCAAATACCGCTGTTTCTTCTTTTGAGGGGACAATCTTCTTTCAATTACATTGCTTATCGTACATAAAAGGGATCACAACATTTTTTTCAAGATCACATGGTCTACTCTATAGCCTCAAAAAGGACAGTCTGCTCCCAGGATCCGTTTTCCAATTCTTAGAAGGTTATCTGCTAAGTTAGTTATGCCCTGCTCTTCACCCTCTTTTTTAAAAAACGTATGTTTTATCAGGTTTGTGCAAGACTTGTCCAGCAGGTCACCTATCTGTCAAAAACGTGTCTCTTCACCTTTCATAAACAAGCTTTCTGAACTGTGCTGCTGACTAAATTCCTTGCGTCCATTTCCTTGGGATTTACATAGAACCATTCTATGCCCTTTGATGCTACCAACGGAGGATCAAGCCACAGCTGTCTTTCATAACATGCACAAAGTTTGAAGAATTCTTTTCCAAGAAGCCCCATGAATGAGCTGGGCTAACCTCTAGTAAAAGAGGACTGCATAAATATTAGCTGGTTTCACTCTTCCAAAAACAGAATAACGTAGACTTCTCAAATCAGGATGTGGTCAGCCAGGAGTGCACCTAACATCAGAACTGTATTGCACTGTCATCTAAACTACTGTTATGATTCTTCAACAGATAGGACAAAAAAGACTAAGATCCCAAAATCCTGGGACCGTAATCCTCTTCCATGTGACTGGACCAAGTTCTCTGCAGAGCTCTTGTTTCCTGAGAAGCATATGCTGCCTTACACTTGAACTGACTCGGAAACCTGAATCAGGGACGGGGACATATTAACAAGCCTTAGATTAACAATAAAACCAAAATGCTAAGACATACCTAGACCATCTCCACTATTAAGCGTTTGCAAACCCACTAATTTGGAGGTCATTCCTAAAGCTTTTCTCTCTACATTTTTAATCACAGCAACACAATTTACTAATATTTTATTACAGTAGATAGTAATTATAACACAGGAACAAAAAAATCATCCATTATTAAAAAGAGTAAGAAATTTCATTGTTTTTTCCACTGATTTCATTAGTAGTAAGACAGTAACCAGTAGACTTATGTTTTGCATTTCTGCCTAGACATGATGGCCAGATTTCCTTCCCAGGAAGCGATTTCACCATGCAAAAATTCTGCCTTGTGGATCTTACCAGAGGCTTCTCAAATACTTTTGTTGTGACATACAGCTGCATGCATGACATGCTGAGCCCTGCCCCATGCTATTACTTACTGCTGCATCATAAAGCCAAAAGCAGCAGCATGAGAAAATGCAGGGCAGAATTTATGCCTGGAGATATAAGCAGTCCCTGCAACACAGAGGGTAATCAATCTCATGCTGAATTGGAGAAAAGGGTTCAGTCAGAGCATGCTGCTCACTGGGAACAGAGGCAAAGACAGCAAATAATCTATGAAGGAAGCGCACACAGGAATGTGAGAATGCTGATGAAAAAACCCTTTCCATAAAAGACAGCAGCTCCTTTTGTAACCAAACACATGTGGAGATTTCCATTTCCAAACATTTCCAGAGATTGTATACTTTTATTAAAATGAGATTACGTTAACAGGGGTACAAATCAAACTTCTATCACCTTCAGCATACAGAATCTACCAATTCTGTTACCAGTATTACTGATGCTATTGTGTAACAAAGATGAAAACAAATTTGTTGAAAATAAATTCAGTGAACAAATTGCTCTCTAGAAACATTTTAAACCTAAAGATCCAGTTTAATTTCAAGGCTACTATTCTAGCAAGTACTGTGTCTCAATTTTTATAAACCTATTTGTGGAAGAAAAAGAAAGAATATTTGACCGGAAGTTAAAATAACCTTGGAAATGTAACCCCCAAAGACTAAGATTCTCCTAGCTCATTTGTCTTGTACTAAACAGTATCAGTCACGTCAGGCACTAACTATATTCCCCACTCAGAAATAATTTATGGGAAGAGAGATAATCTGGAAAATAGAAACTAAGTATAAGGACTTGTCACTATGGCAGGTGTCCCTCCATAAAGTGGCAAAATATGGAAAACTCCAGGAAAACCAGAGCTTGAGCCTCAAAATGTTTAAGTAGATAATTAGGATGGCAAGTCAGATAGATTTTAATCCAAAAAATTTTTAAGTAAAGATGCACTGACAATATCTGTCCACAATTATTTCACTGATAATCAGAACATGGAGTTGAGTAGTGCATGCCTGGGAAGGAGGATCTGTAAGAGTTACTTCATTAATGGGCAGCAGTATCCTTTAGCATATGGGCTATACATCAGCAGACAAGCAGACTGAAGGAGGATGGAAAGACGGTTTTTTTTAAATAATAACTTTTTTCCAAAGGTTTCCCAAAGAGTTTGTATACCTCAAATCAGACTCCTGCAATATAATAAATCACCACTCAAACACATCTTTGTGATACACGCAGGAAGAAAGCAAGTATGTAAAATGGTGGTGCAAATGAAATTGGTTGTGAAAAGTTCATTTCACAGCCTTTACCACCACCCATTAGAGTAACGAACTGAGCCACAATCAGGAAACATTGCTTATTTTACAACTACAGCCCTTCTCTGCATAGGAAAGAAAAATAGAGAATTGCATCCTAAATCATTTCTGCTTTGCTAGTTCTTCTGACACATCCTGCCTAATCCACTTTGTTTCCAAGTCACAAATGTCCTGGGACTCTAACCTAAGGCTATCCTGACTGTGGCTCAAAATAGCCATCATCTCTACTGTGTCCTCTTATTTCACTGCTCCTAGTGTCTGTTCTAACTCCCTCTAACACCGTTCCTGGTCAAGTATTAATGACAGTGGAATCAACAACTCACCCATGCTAGAAGGATATGCTTCAGGTGAGCTGCTGGTGAGCTGAGAAGTTCTGGGTTTGTTTTTTCACTGTCCACTTCCGAGAAATTGGATTTTTTTCTTGAAAGTTTTTACTTTTCCTTCCTACTAAGGTGCCTCATCTGTCAGTTTCTTAATAGACGGGTTTTAACACTTCAGATTTGTAGAGCCTTCAATAACTGTGCTTTTCGGTTGGTCTTACACCAATGATTATCACATTTTTGGCCTCAAGCATCTTATACTTCACACCATAATCAAAGCGCAACTTCTCAGATTTCATTTCTGTTCAAATGCTTTGGGAACACAGCTGAGGAGTAAAACATTGCCTGTAGAGCAGACTATATGCAATGAGAGAATGGCCACTTTCTACAGAATTAATAGCGTCCCCCTTCGAAAAACATTTTCACTTATTTAATGAAGATATCTAGTCAAGATCTTAGCATTTCCTATCATTTAATCCCATATGTTGGGCTGCTCGCTACCACCTTGAACTCTAAGGGACAAGCACTAGTTCCTGAATCACCAGCACAATATTCTTCCTACTCCCTAAGCAATGACAGATCACAGTAGAAGTCGCATCTCAAAAGCTCTGCACCTAGAATGAAGCCAAAGAATGTAAACATTTCAAAGGCATTTCCAAGAATAACAAAGTACAGCTAATACAAACACTATGTAACTTCTAATATTAATTTACTGATGATTGCTGATGTACTGGCCTGCCCACTTTACGTTATGCTTGAGCTACTCTCAAGCTGAACATGAAACGTCCATGGCCCACAACACCACCTACTGCTCTTTCTGAAGCAACGCTTGCTATTCCTATTTTCTGACTGATAGCACTTGCACCTGTTTTCAATTAAACATTCTGGAGGTGTACTGCCTGCAGTTAGGAGGCGAATTCCAAGAACTCATGACAAGCTTACATGAGGCTACCCAATATTACACTGGCCTTTTAATCCAACATTTCTATTCTCTTATCACAGTCCCCTCTACATCCTCACTTTTGAGACTGAAACCTTCACAGTGCAGGGGGGAACTCTGCCCTCTAGTGAAAAGTACCATGTTTTGAAAAGCCACAAGTAAAGTTTGAAAGTCCCTTGAAAGAACAGTTCTGCTTGCAGTGTCCGCTTTCCAGGAGGTGAGGGGAAAGAGGTGGACAGACAGCAAAGCTGCTGAGATGAACAGCAGTTGACAAACCCCAAATTGAGATTCCTTGCTAAATGCAGCATTATAAAACACTATTAGGCAGTGAAACTACATGAGCTGCAGGAGGTGATACTAGAGTTTTATTCGTTAGTTAAGTATGGTCTTCTTCATGGTAACGTTGAGGGCTCTTTTGCAATTCCACATCAACAGAAATTCTGAGCTTCGACATCAAGTGTAAATGTAAACAAATAATAAAAAAAACCTACAAAAACATCTTTGGCTGATCTCAGATACCTTCTCTAATTGAGCAAAACAGATTAAACAAATGAGAAAAAGCTATTAGTTGCTAAAAACAAACAAACAAACACACACAGAAAACAGTAAGAATTGGCTATATTCCATTTCTTAAGACACATATACTCTGGTCTTCTCAGCATTTCTCTAGACATTGCACTTTGTGTCAGTTGAAACAATATCTGAGAGTATTTTAAAAATTATTGTTGTGAATCCTAGTCCTGGGCTTAGCTCTGGCAAGGGCTCGCCTGTCAACTGAAGACAGTATTTATCCACAGATCAGGTATGACAATATCAGCAACTGTTCAAGCTTCACTTACTCTATTCTAGTAAGTGTGCCTAAAGCCAAAATAACTGTATGAGACAGGGGCAAGTAAAACAAAGACTGACCTTCTATGTTTTTATTTCCAGGAGCCATAAGAATGCTCTAATAGCTTTAACAGAGTATATAGGTATCAGCTGTTAGCCACATCATGTACATTTATAGATGTAATGCTACAATTTGTAGCAAGGTCGTTTGTATCAAGTCAGAATTTAAATGTATTGAGGAGCTGTGACAAACTGAAAAATATCTACATCATTGTTTACGATATGCCGGTATGTGTCTATTTCCCTGCATGCTTAATCATTTGATAACATAAGAGAAATGCTTAAGAGATGCTAATGAACAATCTCACTAAAACAGAAACAAGGTTTATAGCTATAGTGAGAGAAATGTATGTTCCTAACTTTGGTGTCATAGCTGCTCTGGCAAGACCAAGAACAGAGAGACCAAAGGCAACATTAAAGCATAAGAGGAAAACAAACTTGGATGAGAACAGCAGAAAAATAAGCAGTCAAAAAGGTGGTCAGATCACCAAGGGCTGACAGTCAAACTTGAAAGGAAAGATAGGTAGGTGCACTCTGATGGAAGCTTCGTCCAGGCAGAAATGGAGCCTAGGGAATTAACACAGGAGGATTTGCTTTAAAGATCATTTCTAAATCACTTCAGTTGACCTTACAGTAAAATATCACCAGGGTGGGAAAGGGGCTATGCTACAGGGAGGCATGTCTCCTAAGAGAGTACAACCAGAAAATAGGACTGGTCCTTAGAGCCATCCTGAAAGTAACTGGACCACCTTGGGACCAATGCAGGAAGTCAGGCTTTTTGAGTGATCTCAACGCATAACACACTGAAGTGCAAAGAGTGCCATTCATTCCATAACCAGAACAGAAGAAATTAAGTTATAAGCTGATTGTCTAAAAATATTGAAGCTGGTTATTTCACTTAAATCAAACTTTGCCCTGCGTAATAAAAAACAAAAGGAATTTTTTATTAGGAGCCAATAAAAAGGACCATCCATAACTAACAGTCCTTAAGAACCTTTAATAAATACGAGGTATTTTGTATAACACTGAGTAAGTTCCCATAAAGGCTTACAAAGTGGTTTTTCTTCTATGGAAAGTTCATAAATCTGGTATAATCTTGTTTTGTTCCTGTAAATCTTTGTTGTTAAATAGGAGTTACTATTCAAAGCTAATTTGAATAGCTTAATCACAGGAAAAATACCCTCCAACCATGAAAAAGGAACATGCAACATTCCCACCTTACCTTTATATTCTTTGTAGCACTGGTTCTCCACTGCATATTAAATGGGTGCCATCACATGAGTCCCAGCACATGAAACTAGTAAGAGTTTCAGCTCTGCAAAGAGGAGGAAACAAACAAACAAACAAACAAAAACTCGTTACTGAACTGGAAGCTGCCAGCTACAGAACTGAAGTCATTTTTGATAAGACCACAGGATATCACCAATTAATAGACTTATCGATTATCGATTCAGGTATTAAGCAACAAAGACGACAAACAGCCAATAGCTTCTCCTCCCGCTTCCTACTCTCCCCTCCCCCCTTCCATTTTGCCGCCACCTTACACTGCCTTCGGGGAGAGGAGGGGCGGCGCAGGAGGCTAGGGTCAACACACAACATCTCTTTGCCGCTAACTCGCACTCTTTTCGTCTGCTGCCCCGGCGTGGGCTCCCCCCCCCCCCACCACGGGCCCCTTCGGGAGCGACCCTGCCCCGGCGTGGGCTCCCCCCACGGGCCACAGACCAGCGGGGATACCTCCTGCGCCCCCTCTGTCTCCACCTTTGCCGCCCCACGGGCGTCCTCCTGCTTCTCCTCTCGCTCTCTCCTCCTCGCCCCCCGTCTCTGCCTGCTCTCGCACCTGCCCTACCACAGCCCCTTTCACCGCCCTCACGGCCCTTAAAGCACGGCCCAGTGGAGGCAGCATACGGCCTCCTGATTGGCGCAGCTGTGGCGCGCGGCGGCTGTTGCCACCCGCTGCAGAGCCGGCTGGAACCGGCCGGGACCAGCACAAGGGTGCGCGACCGCCTCCCTCACAGGGCACCGCTTGCAGCTCACACCCTGCCCCTCCCCTTTGCGAAACACATTGAAGAACAACTTCAACACACTATAAGCTACTTTTAATATCATCACGACCTTTACATATAAGCACTAGAAACTGTACCCTTTCTCCCAGACAGCAGGGCTAACATTGTGACAATGCGTACACAGACTCCCTAAAACTGCACTGCTGGCACCTGGGAACCAGATTATCACGGTTAACTTTCTTACAGCCTGAATAGGTGCTCCTTGCAAACTCATCCCTGTGGACTAAACAGGGATGGTTTAACACCATAACAAACTGAATATGCATCTATTAGAAACCTCGGCCCTTGTCTCCACCAAACACAAAAACCAAGAAGGTTACAACACTATGAACATACATCCATTACTAGCTCTACACTTGGTCTCTCCACAGGCATATCTCCTTTGAGGGAACAGCAGGATGGGGCCATTGCTCCTCACAGCCCTCCATCAGCTGATCACAAAGCCCACCTCCACTGCGCAGGCAGCGTTTACAAGTAGCGAAGGCACCAAACTCCCCGGAGCTCTACTCCATCGAGCCAGCAGCCGCATCCCACCTCCTATGGCTTCCCAGCATCACCCTAACCGCTGCAGGGGCATCTCCCTGGGGTGGCAGCTGTAGGGGTCCCGAATTTCTTAAACTCACTCTGAGTAAAAGACCACTGAGTGGTCACGCTCTGGGCAGTGGCGCTCTTGTTTCCATAGGTCTGCGTAATTAGCATTTCTCATTTGTCAAAGAACTCGATTTCCCCATCCAGGGTTTTCAGCCCCTCATCCTGGGGGCAATCACTCTAAGCGCACTGACTGCTCTGCAGCCACCTGGGTGGCTCAGCACGCAGCTGCAATACGATGTGGCCCCTTCAGCGCTACCAGCTGCTAACCTCCGGCCAGGCCTCCCTGACAAGCTGAGTACCCGCTAACGCCGCCAAGGAGCTCGTTGCTCCTCCAACAGAGATGGCCAGCACAGCTCCCCAGCTCAGCCGGGCAGCCCGGGTCTCTCTGGAGCACCACTCGGAGCACACTGTAAGCCTCGGCACACCCCCATAGCAGGGCAGCACACATTTTTCTCAGGGTGAAATAACTCCAGTAACGTCGAGTGTGGAAGTAGTCTATTTTTAACCTGATAAATTAAAACAAAAGTTTTTGTATCTGCAGGTAGTTTGCATAATGATCCAATCTTATCACTGACACTAAATGTATCCTACTCAGACAACTGAAAAAAAATACATGAAACTTCCACTGCAATTGTGATGGTCGCTAGATCTTGAGTGTGAACTGCTACTGCAGACTTCAGGAAGTGTCTGTCACAACTAATCTATTTTGATGTCCATTATGAAGCCCTCCTGGGGTTAAAATAATCTAGATACAAGACAGTTTCACCTCCACTAGAAGGGTTTTAAAAATGGAATTAGACATGTTTTTGAGGCAAAATCTTTTGCAGTTAACTCCTCAATTCTGCACATATTCCCACAGAATTTGTGGCCAAAGGAACCTCCTCTAAACCATTTCCCATCACCTCCTCTGATCTGTCAACTTCAATTGGGCTTTTCTTGTAGCACTACTTGTCCTATATTGAGAGGACAACAAATAAACAACTCAACTTACTCTTCTGGATCTATAACTGCAATCCAAAATTTCTATTTCTTCCATTTGCTTAGAAGTCTGAACTGATTCAACATGCAGGATTCACTACCGCACCTTCTACAGACTACAGTACTTTACTATCCATTATTTGTCTCTGTTCTCCTAATCTCTGTGGTACAAAAACATTAAGAGTACCAATTTTTCACTCTGAGGCTATCCTCTCTAATAAAATGCTTGGGTCAACCACAGAAACACAATACGTAGACACTACCTAGTAGCATACTTTACCGATCAGTCAGACAAAATATGGTAAGTTTTAATATGGATAGCCATTGGTGCTATCATTTACTTTATATTTACTGTATATTTACATTTTTTATATTTTTATGTCTGTTTTATTTTTAAATTACCTTATAGTTATAACAAGTGAAACAAATTGAAACTAGGACATTTAAACATCCTTGGATCCATTTATAAAAATCCTACTTTCTCGGTAAATTTTACACTGACTCTTAAGTCACAGTTTGCTTTACAAAAAATATTCTTTTCAAAGTTTTTCTTTCAATTACTTTAACATTGTGGGTGAGTCTCCTCAGTGATTGTAGATACACATAGATATACATTATCCAGATTGTTAGCACCTCTCTCTTAGGCCTCCCTAACTTTGTGTAAACACCGTTTGAGAGCTGAAATGAATGCAGAGTGCCCCTCTTTACTTAGGGAAGCAGCTTCACACTCAGAGCAACTTTTGCACGGTCTGCACTGGCTTTTCTACATAGTCCCCAGACTGGTTCTGCAGTAGAGGCTTTGATTTATGAAGTTCTAAAGATTTTGGGTCACCAAGGATTGCTTTCCAAACCTTCTACAGAAATTTTTAAGTGATCAGCCAATGCCTCAGAAGTAGAGGTACTGTAGATTTCTCATCTTTCTGTAATCCAGCCGCTCTAGGACAATTGCTGATAAATATAATACAAATAGGCTCTGTCAAAGGGTAGAAGATGCCTAATTTTCTGTGTTAAATGCATCTTAGAAGCCAAACCTAGATAAATGAACAACAAAGCATCACAACAGATGGTACAAAGGAATAGGCAATTGCTGTCACGTCATATTTATGTTTAGCACTCAGTAGCCAAAAATAATACCTTTTCAATTCTCTTTGACTAACAGGCATTAGTGCCGATAATGGAAGAGATGTTGAAGATTTCCTTCAAAATATTCCCTTTTATAGTTACTTCTTTCAGATAATTTCTTAGTCATAGCATAGCAAGACAAGGACAGATAGCAATACCGCACAAGTGAAGTCACTTATACTTATGTTCCATTAGTATATTAGCAGGTAAGTAATGATCAACAATTACACAAACAATTAAATTTAGGTAAGCAAAAGAATATCAATAAAAAGAGCAGTTAGATCTTAAATAGGGAGCAAACAATTCCAAGTGATTCCTTTCCTATCTTATCTACGTAACACACGCCAAGTGTAAACTTCAGACTAAAAATTGTTCTGAAAAGCGTTTAAATAAAGAAACCTAAGAATATTCTGTATGATTATGGATGTTAAAATGAGTTATGCATGGATGTCTATTTAGGATGTTCCAACAGTTGGTTCTGCAGAGGCAGTGAAGTTAGTGTTGGTATAACTGTTAAAAGATCAGATCTGCAATGAACTTCTGGAAGAAATCTGTCTTGCCAACTGACTGCATTCTAAAGTGATTCTTTCTGTAATATATTTTATATTGTAGAAATAATCATGAAAGGTAATCAGGTTTTAAGAGGTTAAAAGCTGGAACCAAACCAAACCAAACCAACCAACCAACATCCAACCCCCTCCCCCCCCCAATGAAGACACAAAAGAGAAAAACCTGAGAACAAACAAAACTTTACATATAGTTGAGCACACAGTATAACAGATAAACATTTTGTGCTTTTATACATTTCAGGTATGCATTAATAACAGAGACTTCCTTCTGAAAGACACTTATGAAGTAAGAAAAATTTTTCAGCTCATGGACAATAAAAAAGTTATTGAGAAATTATCTGGTTTGATGGACGTGTCAAATGATTAAAGGCAAGAGCTAAGAAAAAGCTAGTTTAACTTCAGCAGCTTGGCAAACTGAAGCATCAGAAGCCCACTTGAAATGGCACCAGAAGTCACGGAAAAAGCAAGGCCTTTATAAAGTACTTGGAAATACAGACAATGCCCTGACTCTACAAGGACCGTTTCTCCAGGTGCTATGGCACTGGTAGACAGATTTCCGCTACTGCTTATCCCAGCATCAACATTTATGGTCCAGTGACAAAAATGAACAGAACTTTAACTGGGTAGACTCAAAGAACTGGCTAGCAGCCAAATGTGAAGACAGAAGAAACAGACCCTCAAAATTATGCTGATGAAATGACATGCATTAAAGACCAAGAGTAAATTGAATGTTGTGTATTAGAAAAATAGATTTAATAGGTAAGAAAGGATTTTTTAGCCCAACTAAGAAGAATGAGACTCTCACAGGCAATGTTTATGTTTAGATTAACCAGCAGGATTTTGGTTTGCTGAAAGGCATTGACTGCTGGGACATTTTAAGTACCTTTATGGATCAGATGTTTGTTATACAAGTAGAATGAATTCCTCCTACTTAAAACAAACAAACCAAAAAAAAAAAACCCAAAAGGGAGACCAACATTTTCAGGACCAATTCCTGTCCTATTAACTTAATGTATGCTGGACTTGGACCTGAATAAAGAAATCAGATGGAGCAGCAGTGAATATAAAAATTAGTGAAGCAGAGGAAAAAGCATTAGCAGCGGTACAGAAAACAGAAGGGAAGCAAAGGCAACTAATACTGAAGGAAACTGTGTTTGTATGTTGGATGCAGTCATTACAACAGGGACATAAGTGACATAAACAATAAAGGGACACAGAGAAAGGGAGAGGTACAACGGGAAATCATGAGATAGAGTAGGTCATGCTGAACAAATCTGATTAACTTCTGTGAAAAAGTGGCAATAAGAACTGATGGGACAGACTAGCAGACATAATGTATTTGGACTTTCAGATGGCTTATAATAAATACTGCACCACCGAAAAAGCTGGGGTAAAAGGTCAGGAAATATAGCGCAGATGAATGTGGAAATTCTAAGCCGAATACAAACCAAGGTCAGAAAGAAGCAGCAAATGGGAGAAGACCCAGTAGAAGAACACTGACAGCTGTGCAAATGAGTAAATGTTTGACCTGATCTTACTCAGACAAGATATTAAAGATAAACAAAGGGACTTCCCAAGAAATTAAAGCTGTGGCCATAAAATATCCCGCTGGAAGGAAGGTTTGGTAAAGTCAGTGATATTGTCAGAATCCCAGTGACCCTGCTTAAAACTAAACATTAGATGATTCGCCTGAAGTTAGATATATCATTGTATTATCAAACTCCCAGGCTAAAACCAACCTATGCAATGATGTTACAAGAGACACCTTAAAGTAAGAGAAGAGACAACTGGAAAATTATGCTCAAACTTGAAGGAAAAGGTGTTTTTCCATCTCTCAGCACATGCTTCTGACTTTGTAACTTTCTACGTTTCAAATGGAATTCTCTTATCTGAATGCTTACAGCAGAAGCCAATATTTGATCATAAAAAGGAGCATGTTTACCTGAAATTGCTGTTGCATAAAGAGAATTTGAGTATGTATTCTTACGTTTACAGTCATAATGAACTGCTTTTCATTATAAGCGGCATTGTTTCCTTCTGCTTCCCTAACAGTTTGTTTTATTGACCTGCTATCCATTGACTTCCATGTAAGCCCTTTGAGACAGGAATTGCCTTCTTAAATTTTTTTTTAAGCTTACTCATGCAGTATTCAGTACAGTGGGATTCTGACCACAGACTTCAAACTGCAGATACAAATGAACAATCTTTAGGAAGCTCTGTATATTCAACAAAATATTCCATAGACTTTGGGATATGATGGCTCAGCCTCACAATCAGAAACAAACAGACAGTAAATTTTGGAGTCGGATTATGCAAGTATTTAAGCACATGTGCATTGTGAAAAATGGACACTGAAGATGCTAAAGGATGGTAAAGATAGTCAAAGACAGTCAAGTAACCACCGAAGTAACTTAAAGCTGGTAAAAAAATGCTTCTATTATTAGAATACAAAATGATTTTCTTCATGAAATCTTAAACGTAGACCTTAACATTTGATTAATATATTCCACTAACACCTTCAACAGATTGCATTGAAATGACAAACAGTGGCATAAGATAATTGTAGGCAAAACCTTCAAATGCCTAATTAATTTGTTTAGTTATTCTTACATAATGCTCTGAGACATTAAAGCAACCCTTTCCTTGTATTGTTCAGCACTTGACATTCTTCATTTTCAGAGTACTTTTGCAAACTGCAGGAAGTGCCAGGCATTTGCTCCAAGCTTAATTCAAACTATATTGTGCATTATTCTACTTGCAGTTATGGATCTTTCTAAAATTCAAAAAAGCCATCTTTCCAATATACATGTTTAATACTACTTACTGTCTGTACATCTTCTAAACCCATTTCTCATCACTGTCCTATTAGCAGTATGCCATCTTCCTCTGAAAAATGATTGACATGACTGGCATTCATGACTACCAACTCATGATCGGCAATCAACAGGGATTGCTGGTTCCACACCTCTTCAGTTACAAGAAACTGGGGGCATCAAATGAAACTAGTTACAAGTTCAAAATGAAAAAAAGGACATAGACCTTAAGAAAACATTTAAGCTGTGGAACTTGCCAGAGAATGCCATGGATGCTAAAAGACTGCAGCGGTTCAAGGCATAAGGGGACAAGTTGTCAGAAAAGAAATCCATCAGGGACTTCTAGATAGAACAGTTCTACTTCTGGCTCAGGAAGTCCCTGAACTACAAAATGATGAAAGCTCAGAAAGAATACAGGGGGAATATTGCTACATGCTTGCTGTACTTTACAGGGTAATGTGCTTGCTATACTCTCACATTCTCTCCTCTGACATCTGCTTTTGGCCACTGCCACACAGGATAGCAGAGCAACTGGGCTTTTATCCTGATGTAATCCAGGACTGTATGTTACAGCCCTCTATTTCAAAATCTGAAGCCACAGGCTCCAACATTACAAGAAAGAGCAGCAGTTCATTAAATAATTTATGTGAGCCTTATTCTTTTGGACTAGATTTCAAGGATATAATGCTTGGTTACCATCTAAGGGAACAAGGTAATAGTCCTAACACACACACACGTTCAAACACACACATTCTGACTCAATATTGGCAAATATATTGACAAATAATGAATCATCATTTAAAATACCAAAGCAGAAGTATTTACTTAATAACAAATAGCAAATTGAGGAAGAACAATGTTTGATTGTGCTGAATTACAGTTCCTTTCCTCCTTGCAAGTCCACTCTGTTCATTCTTTACATTCACTGTAAAAAAACTAATCTCTCTTCTTGCTGCCTATATGTTTATTATAGACTGCCCAATGGTTTTTGATTTCTTATATAGCGTATTTGAGAATAATTGATGCTTAAGTTGTACTTCACACCTTCCAAACACTTCCACTGCAAATATATTAAGTAATGGGTGCCCTTGTATGACTCATAAGAGAAAGGAAAAAAGACACAGTACACTCCACAGAATGGCCACATAAAGAATTCATGGGCAGCTAGCTGCAAAACCTGGACTTTTTTGAAGGCGATTCGAGCAATGTCCTGAGACAAGATACTCAGGCTTAGTATCCAGTGTAGTACGAGGAAGAATCCATTGGTATGCACCAGCATTCCTTCAGCATTTATAAATGTTTTACTTCTTCTGAATCAGAATGCAGATCTTAAATTTTTATTTTTTTCTTTTGAAACTTACAAGCCAGAAGAAAACACAAAATTTCAAACATATTTCAGGCTTAGCTTTTACTCCAGAAGAGAGAACTCCACATGTACCAGACTCTGCTTGTTGGTCAAGCTTGTTGAGCTTGATGGTCCGCCTGAGGAAAGCAGTCAATGCCCAGGTTTCCAATCGCTTCACTGTTACATGTAAGCAGATAGATCATATCAGAATAACCAAGAGCCTGCAAAAATCTATCTTCTGAATTCATACTTTAGAAGATTGGGGAGAAAGAAAACTAAGAAAGCACCACACAACACTGCAAGAAGTATTATTGCATTTGGAGCTGGTCTGAGCAGTTGTCACAAACATCTTTTTTTTTTTTTCTGAAAGAACAGCAGGGCTGGCAAGCAGGTAACAGAGGAACTGAAAGTGGGAGACTGACAGTGTTCTGCCAGCCACAGTACAGAGGTGATAACTGACAGCTAAGCTATCTTTAGAGGCTGAAATAAGCATGTCACTGTTAACACTGCTCACCTCACTCACGAACAGTCCTCATTGAAATCAAAGTGTAAAGGAACAATATGAAACCATTTACCATAAGCTATCAAACTCATCTTGTATATGACTCAGAGGAAGAAAACTTCCCGTCAATTAAACACGAACACTACTCGGTGGACCCATACCTCTCGGCTGGAATGCTTAACATTGGAATGCTGAGGACAGTCTCTTTCTTGTCCTTGTATTTTTAAGGTATAGGAATTCAAATATGCTGCTTCCATCACCTAAGTTCATTCAAGTATGTCAAGCCTGCTGCTTCCAGCATCATAAGGACTAGGAAACACCCTCAGATGATCACTGTTTCATGACCCCTTGTCAGACTAAATCAAAAAACAGCTTTAAACCAGACAATCATTCAGAAATCCCCCAGCCTGACATCATGTGTGCATTCTGATCATCTCCACTGTTGATAGTGTGAAAGCACATAAGTAACAGGAAGAACTGCGCACCACACAGTTGCATATAAATAAAGCCAGCCCCATCAAGCCCTCTTTGTACGACCCTAAGCCTCGCTGTCTCTGCAACTTTCTAATTCTAGCCCCAGCATGTCTAGACCGTCAAAATGTCTACTGTTCAAAGTTGAACTCCCCAAATATGCCTAATGCTTACAAGAAGCAGCATCTACCTTTTGCAGTTCGATTACAGCAATTTCAGTCATTCTACAACTCAGTATTCAACAGCTTAATGTCTGATGCTCAGAGTTAGTGTGAATTAGTAGTCTACTTCACCTCCCCAAGAGCTTGTCCTGCAAGGCATTTAATTCAAGGCAGAAGTCCAAAGAAAAGACATGGCAGCCATACAAGATTCCTTGAGTTATAGTCTTCTGAAAGTACTGATCACATATCATTTACTTGTGTAAGGCCCAAATTACTTACTGCCAAGATCTTCTAGACTGCAGAAGCAAATTGATGAATAGGCTCACCTTCAAGCTAGCAAAATTGATTAGCAAAATTGAAACTTTTACATTAGGTCAGTCTCTTGCCTAGGTGTAAGTGACCTGTAAACCTTCCAGAGCTTTCCACAGTCCATCAAGCAATTTTTGGCTTTCAGTAGCTAAGAAGTGCAGAAACTTTCAAGTACCTTCAACTCCACAGACAAGGATAAAAGATTTCAAAAAATTCAGCCATCTGACCTAGAGAATAGAGAGGTCACCAAAGGTAGGAATGAGAACAGAGGTACAAGTAGCATAATAAATTCAGCTACCCTTGGAAGCAATATTAGATCTGACAGAGCCCACACACAAACTTGCACAATAGCTAAAAGGCAAAGTCAGATCAAGATGCCAGCATAGCAACTACACGCACACACACAGTGACCCATATTATCACTATTAACTTTCCCTTTTTGGTTCAGAATGTAACCAATGAACTGCCAGCTTCTCTTTAAAATGAAAAAGATTTAATATGTTTAGCTAAACAGAAAGGGCATGTGCCTCAGCTGTACATGCAACCATATTCAGAAGAAGGGAAAGAAGGGAAACATTGTTCGTTCCTGCAGAAAAGAACTCCATCTCACTGCTGCGCATCCAGAGAGGTTTAGTTTAAGGACCGCTGTTATATTATTACTGTAAATAAGTACAAGTACGTACACTATCATGGCACATGATAAGGCTACATGCTTGCCTTTATGTCACATAAACTAAAATATGAATGACACTTACAGGCCTCCACAAGGATGATATGTCAATTGGTAAAGTGCTTCATATTTTCATTGGTAAGGCCTTAGCTAAAAGATCAAATTAAGTTTTGGGCACCATATTGCAACAAAGACATGTATAAATTGCAGACAGACAATGGGAAAGCACTAAGAATAATCAGAGATCTAGAATGCAAGATCTATAATGAAAAATTTAAAGAACCAGAATGTGAAATCTAAAGATGGAGGAAAAAACATGATATTGAGCACAAATATTTAAAAGTCTTATACAAAAAGGGGAAATAATCTGTTCCCCTGTAAACAGTGAACAAGACAAAAGGTAAAAGGCTGAAATCATACCAGGGAAATTAAGGCTAGATACTACAGAAAACTTTTGAAGGCTATGAACAGTAAAGCATTGGAATAGACTGTCCGTAGGAGTCGTGAAATCTTTGTTGTTGAAGGTTTTTAGTGACAGGGCAGACAAAATGATCCTACCTTTGGGCAAAAGGATAGACTCAGAGACATCTTGAGATCCAGCCCAATTTTCTATGCTTACAAAACAGCTCCCACATGCAAGATGCATTAAAAAAAAATACACCATGTGAGACAACAGCTTTTATGCCAAAGGACTCACAAAGTCAAGCAAAGTTCTTTGTAAAGGAAAAAGAATAAAAACTGTTCCTTGAAAATTTGGTAAGCTTTACTGCTCTAGAGTAGTAAGTTGTACAACTCTCACATGATTGCGCTCAGGAAAGTTGAGCCTTACAGCAATTTTTAAATTTGCACAGAAAATTTTCCTGTAATATACATATGAAAAATTAATTTGTTAGATTCCATAAGAAAGAAAACCTTCCCACAGTATACATATAGAAATATCTGATGTTAAATATCAGATTAAAATTCAAGTTTAACAAATTTATCTCTGTAAAATACCTTCCGAATGTGACAGTACTTGCTTTTAGTATTCATAAAGAAAACCCCTACAGAACGTGCATTCCCTTGCAAAGTTTGCTCTCAAACAATTAAAGATTGTTTATTCTTTTCTCTGGACACAAAGTTTTCTCCCTCTTCTGGTTGTAACAGTGCTGGAGGAGCCAGAACTAGAGGTAGCCAGAAACGTTAAGAATTTCAATCCGTTACAGGTACCTAAAAATTCATACCATTCACTAGAAAAAAACAAACAAACAAAACAAAACAAAACAAAACCCAAGGAATTTGTAACATCCAGTTAAATTATCATGTTCATTCATTCATGATTTCAATGAAAATCTAATATTGTATGCATTTATTTAGTATTTTTCATATCTGCAAATTACCAGACTGGGACAATAGGAACTAATGTTTTCTGGAGAGGACAATAACGGCATTCAGTACTGCTGTCCTACTAAAAAGAAGTAAACAAACTTCTCCCCATCATGTAAGTCTCCAGCCAACCTCAGCATGACCTTAAGGAAACCAGCTTCCCATTCAGAAACAAGCCTGCCATTTGTGTAAAGGGGATAGTGAGAGCTGCTGTTAAAAATCCTATTTAAATGCTAGGGATGACTATTAGAGAGATGAAAACGTGATCATTGTTCAAATCTACGTTGCTGTTTGTTACATGTGATATTACAAAATAGTTCTCTAGGTCTGATCAGTGAAAATTTCTCATTTACAAAGGAAAAAAATGCAATTGTCAGCGATAGCAAGCTTCATACATTTGCTCCTTCAAAGCTACATTCTTCTGAAGCGGTTAAAAAGGAAAAGGAGTTGAAACAAATGGCTGTGCTGAGAGTAAGCGTGGCCTTCACTTAAGCAGACCTATAAATCATGAGCCTGACACTGGACGCGAAGGATTGCTGGCAGGGCTAGAACTGCTCTAGGCAAAGTCCACAAGGACACACATTGTATCGGTAACGAAACAGCACCCTGCTAACCCTAAGTTTCCTTCCTGAGAAAAATCTTCACTTGTAAGGTAGAACAGAAGCCTTCTGAATAGTTGTCTCTTTCTACACAAAGTTCAACAAAAGCTAATGGCAGCACCATGGTAAATTTAACAGGACATCAGGTCAGCGAGACCTTTACTTTAATAATGGTACAGACTTTCAATATATATGTTTAGAAATCATTCTTCGTTAAATTTTTTGCAGATTTTTTTCTTAATTCAGAAGACAGAAAACATGATAGGGCTTTCCTCTTCCCTCCTTCATCTCCCATGAAAAACAGGCAAGACTAAAGAAAAACCAAAAGAAAAAGAAAAAAATTGATTTTTTTGTGTTTCCACTGAAATACAGAACACTTTGAGCATTAATATTTTCCCTGAAAATTTCCATTTCTACCAACTCTCTTTTAACCAAAATATTTATCTTGCATATTTGAAGTGCTCAAATTAGATAAATGCAAGTATGTAAAATTAGTTTTTCACTTTTCTATTACTGTTCATCTGGCATCCTTGTTCTAATACCAGTTACTGTCTCGTGTAAAACGGACAAATAAATAGTTCTGGGAACAAAGACAAAAAATCAGTACTCCTTCCCAGGCAAGTTCCCGAGCCACTTCTAACATCCTTCTAACATTCTGGCATCCTTTGCTGCTTCACCAGGAGCCAGAATATGTCCTCAGAACTGCTTGTAGCCTCCAAACAGCTAGAGAACAGATCAAGAGCTCAAACTCTCTCAGGCTTGAATGAAGATCTGCCTATTTTGGAGTAAGCGTTCTAGACACATAGATAGGCAGGTTTCCATGCATACAGCAAACTCAGTACTTCCTATCTCAAAGAAGCTCCCCTGCACAGCATTCTGAATGGGCCCTGGTAGTGCCTGACTCACTCTCAGCATGAAGAAGTACTTCCCTAGCCTGGATGATCTGGATCATATTCCTGGGTTCCAGTGCCTAGTGTAATACTTGTTACAGACCAGACAAAGTAATCTGTTTTTCTCTTGTCCTCTCTTCCTTCTGAATAGCATTCTTATTCCTCTCAGTGAAGTGAAAGTTTGTTGTGGGTTTTTCTGCTGTTTAATTCCTACAAAAATCAGCACAATAAACTCATACCAGGAGAACAGTCTCTTCCCTACTGTACAACCAAAATATCTAACCTAAATATAAAAAACAGTTTTGAGATGCTTCTCAACATAATCAAGGGAGTCTGTCTTGTCAGAGTTACGGCAGCACTCGTTCTTACCAGCGGTGCGAATGAAGAAGGGTCTTGTTATCTCTCTCATGCAGGTGACAGTTTCAGGCAGTGCGTTAGTATGTAGCTTCACACTAATACTTGATCCAAATTACTGCTTTTCTTTGTCCTTTCACTTCTCCCCTCTTCCCTTCTCCAACTTCTTTTTTGTGATTCTCGTGTCAATACCTCCCTGTTGTCAGAAACTCTGTCTCTTAGTAAACGCAATAATCTTATTATCAATAAAGACAATCAAGTCACCTCTCTTTTGAGGACTTTTCTGCCATAAGCAAGTTTTGAGCCTGGCTTCTCAAACCAAAGTGATCGTTAGATCCCAGGCTTCATAAGTGCAAGGGTTTAGAAGGCAAACACTGCGTGGCAATTTGATAAGATCTGCTGTACCGTTATCTACCGGCTGTGTACAACAATATGGGGTTTAGAATCAACCTTAATTTTCCAGGAAATTAATTCAGTCTATGAATAAAAACAATTTTCCTCATATCTCTGTATGCAAAAAAAAAAAGTCATTTCATTTCAAGAACATCTTTCATTCTCTTCTTTTCTTCTAACGACTCTGCATTACTTTAATATAAAATATAAAGGCAAAGAGGTCTGAATTTGTAATGCTATTTTTTGACCGCCAGAGTTAGTCTTGCCCTTGGTTACTTCCCTGTTGGCTGCAAAGATGGGCCAGTAATGCCCAGAGTCAAAGCAGTTTCTGCTCTACCAGGCTCTGACAGCTGTGTACGTTGTCTGGCTCTATTCTCCCTGAAAGCTGTTACTGTCAGTTCTGCAATAAGTCTCCACCAGCCAAAGGACCAAATATGCCAATTACATTCCTGAGCTGTGGTGAACTAGCTCACAGCACTGTAAGAAAAAGAGTGGACGTGCTGTATAAAAACAAACATATTAGCCTTTCACCTAAGAACTCACAATTAACTTTAATATGAAGTGGATCTCTGAGTGGCCTCAACTGGTTTAAGCCCTAACAGGGAAATTCCACTGTAGTGTTTTTAATTCTTCTTTTTTGGCCCAGATGGGAATATACGCTTTCAAAGTTTTCCTTCCCATTTCTTCTGCACTGTAAACTCCAGGACAAGAAACATTGGTATTTGTGCATGTCGCCAGGGTTTAACAGAGATCAGCACTGCTAACATACTGCCAACGCTAACTCAATGTTACAAATTTCTGCAGTACTGAAAGACTTTTAAAAACTTACCACATATTACTGTATTACCACTTATTACTTACCACATATTACTGTATACCACTGTATTACTGTATTACCACATGTTACTGTACCTGAAACTCCTCTGGCTCAACACATTTCCGTCGGATCAAAAGCATGTCCTTTTGAATATCCCTAATCACTCTGAAGGGTAACATTGTGTTATTTATGTTGTACCCCAGCAACCTAGGGCCAATGCCCGAAAAGTACCTACTGTTTCACTGCAGTGAAGGATGACGCGATTAAGAAACTCAGCACTGACAGGGTAAAAGGGAAGCAGTTAAAATTAACTACAGTCAAGACTATACATAGCAGAATGCTGCAGAGACTCCTTAGCTAGAGCTAACCATGCTAACTCTGGACCCCATAGTTGCATCAGCACAGAACTGTAAGCCTGACTGCCATGTGAGAGACAAGGTTCATTAGTTCAAGTGCAACGCTATACTCTACCATCTCCAGTGCCTATGTCAACATACTTTGGATGCAATCTGAATAATGCCAAGCTTTACCTACAAAGATGTTTAGTAGTCCAACTTTACAGCTCTGGGGACCAGATCACAGTTTTGGGACCATCCCTCACTTTATATTGACAACTCTTGGCCACACACACAAGCAAAGGAAGAGGAGCACTTTCAGGTGGATGTAATGACAACAGCTTGTGCTCTATGCTGATGGATGTTTACAGCCACAGTGTGAGTCATTCTGCTGCCAGGGCATGCACTGCTCAAACAACTGTTTCCCTGCCTCTTCTAACAGAAAGGCAGCAAGTCAGAAAGAAATGTTCTATGCACCTAAATGTTTCAGTTTCTACTCCCAAGTCCTGGGAATTATATTTCATTAACGCACTCTGTCCTAAAGACTGGCTCTCTCTAGTGCAAACTGCCAATAATCTAATAAAGTCATTTAAAACATGATGCTTTAATTAATTTCCTTAAATTAGGCATCCTCAGATACCAGATCACCTGTGTCATATTTCAGTGGCTGCTAATCTTGCACTGACTAAAACATCTGTAATCTGCTTTAGAGGTTAATATAATAAATATAGATTATGTTCAAATAAACAATTTTTACTTCTCAGTAAGGATTTGATTTCCAGATACCAGTTCCTAGTAGAAAGCGTGCGTTATTTTATTCGGAATAGACCTACATACAGCTGCAACAGCTGCCCACAGTTAACAGACTGCAAAGATGACACACTTGGATGAGAATTTGTATTCTCTGTATTCATTTTAGCATGTTCTCGCCCTGGTAACTCTGCATGCTGGGGAATGCATATGCAAAATTACAATATGTGATAAGCGCCTGTGTTAGTACAATAGTCTATAACTAGAGACTGAGTAGAGAAGTCTGCTACAGATCTAAGCATAGCTCTTAGATTCTACATGCAAAAAAATTTCAACAAAGATTTCAATATGAACCATTTCTTCCCTTACAGAGATCGACAGGCTCCATCCAGATACCTTCTCTAGAAGCAGTCAAGCAGAGTTCAGAACGAGAAACTCTTACTTCCTCAAGAGGTTGAGAAAGGCCAACTATCCAGCTCTTCCTCTCCCAGGAACCAGCCAACCTCCCTATTCCTTCTACCTGCTCCCATTACCTGCTATTTTTATTAGTGTTTTGTTTGATTTTACGCTCCTACTTATTGAGCTAACTAAGTTTCCTAAGGACAAAAAGCCTCAAGCTGCCCAGAGAGCTACTGGGCAGTTTATGCCTTCATGCTCTCTCCGCAGGGAAGCTACCCTCTAAGACATAATAAAGCGAATGCTACTTCTATCAGAATAACTTTAATGCCATTAACACTGATTCTTAGACATATCTGTAACATGTTTCAGTGCCTGAACTCTGCCTAGTCACACTCCATACAACAGTTCACAAATACCAAAGGTAACAAAGAATGAAAATGAGAGAAAGCCTGTGATAAAACCATTACTCTATCCATATAATAATACAATAACTAATAAAAATATATACCTCTAGTAAAAATAATAGAAATAGCTAACAAAAAAGTAATCCATAAGGAGTTATCATGCCCTGTGTAAAATATCCAGTGAAAAAGACTGGAAATGGTATCTTTTTTGGCCAGAAATAAGAAAAAAAATCAGAGGCCTGAAGTCCTTGCACTTGGTGGAGTAATCCACACCAATATAACACACTATAAAATCCACCATTCCACCTAGGCATACATTTATGGCTATGCACAGGTGCACATGACCCTACAGGAAGCATGGAAATGGGATAAAAATTTGCAGGAAATTTTCCCCTTTGTTAAAGTGTGGCCTAGGCAGCATAACGTATGAGAACTCTATTGTAAATCAATTAAATCACTAAAATCTGTCAGACAAAGCGCATTTAGCTTTTTCTTTTATTTTAGGACTTAATTCAGTAATTTAATACATTCAAGATTTAAACTGAAGCATACTTCTCTCAGTTGTTAAAGAAATTTCTGCATTTCAAATTCAAGAGCTGTACTGGTTTTAATTCTTTCCATACTTTTAGCATACACCACACTGCACAAAGCACAAGCGATGGATTTATTCAGCTGTGAACATAATTATCACTAATTCCTTAACGAGACATCACTGGGAAAAGATTGGGGGAGGACACACTGGCCTGTGGCAAAGCAACTGCTACCTCCTTAAAAGAGAGCTTCAAAGATGGGTCTAAGAGGGTGAAGGGGTCACGCTTTTGTCCCAGAAGCGGGTAGCAGAGAACAGCCATGCACTAAAACATTGGCAAAACTAGAAAGAATGCTGCAGAAAGGTGGAGATATGTATGTTACTTAATTATATACTCAGCAAAAAAATTATTTAATTTTATGGGCTCTGTTTAGAACTGCATACTTCTTTAAGACTGCTGATGTGTCTACATACAGAACATATCAGTGCCCATAGCATTTGTTCCGAGTAACTATTAAAACTGGATTTGATCAGAGATTATTTTGGCTAGAAGCCATTTATTTCAGATTCAAAGATCAGAGTTGTCAAGTCCTACAGAAAATGATGAAGACAGTCATCACGTCTTCACGTTAAGAATAACTGCTCCATTTGTTTTTAATAATAATAAAATCTTTTTTTCTATCTGCTTCTTTTTGCTCTTTTGAAAAATACTTATTTGAACATTTAAAAATGATCTGGAAATAAATCCGTACGGTTGGACTATCTGATTTGAATGAAAGGGACAGACTAAGTTCAGTCATGTTTGATCCACAAAATGTAAGCTACCACAAGGCAGTTCTACAAGTTATAGTTACAAAAACAAACTTCAGCTTATATGAAAACCAAACAGCCCTGAGAAGCCTCAAACTGTTTGAGCATCATCACAGCAGAAGAAAAATTTCTCATAAAACCACTTATACAAATCAGAATGATGAACGTAAATTTTATTACATTCAAAATTCTGCATTTTCCCACATAAATATAAATCACATCTGTTTCCACGGTCCTGCCTAGTTCCATCTTCTCTGTACCCTCCCACCAGGTAGCTGCACACAGGAGTAAGACCTCCCCTTAGCTGGCTCTTCCCCAGGCTGAACTAACCCAGTTCTCTCAGTGTCTCCTTGCACTTCCTGCGCTCCAGCCCCTGAACATCTTGGCAGCCCTTTGCTAGACTTGCTCCAGTATGTCCATGCCTTTCTTTTCTGAGAAGGGGGGCAAAACTGGACACCATGCTCCATATGCAGTCTCAGAAATCCTGAATAAGTTGCTGATCGGTGACTGGCTGTGCACACACAGCTTATAGCCAGCCACGTCTCCTAAATGTAGATGTTGTTTAGGAGACACTTAAGGAACAACTTAAATGGATCAGAAAGTAACCGCTGCTGGAGAAAAAAAACTATCCTTGTTATATTTCAGTGAGTTGGGAACTCACAATGATCGGAGACCCAACTAATACAGAACCCTTATGATAAAGAACAAGTTTTAGTAAATTTAGCTTGCTTAAAGTTTGTTAGATTCACTATGTATGTTATTTTTTTCCGTAAGTGAAGATAGCAAAGAAGCAGGTACAAGCAGCTAAAATAAGTAGATGTGTGGGCAGGAAGGAAGCAACGTTATCAGAAAGAGCAATAACATACCATTAAAAAAGGAAAACTGTTAATAAAAGATCAATACGAAAATACAGAGAGATGAGCTGGCAATTGAATACGTGTCCAACTGCAAAAAATAAGGGAGACTATCATAGCAAGAACCCAACCACAGAGGGAAACACAAACTTTTCCCGAAATAGCTGCTGAAACAACTGCTGTCTCAGTTTTGCAGAATGAAATGACATAGAAGATATGACAGAAAAGTAGAAGAGGAAGATCTTTCAAACTGAGTTAGGAATACTGACAGTATGCCCGTTTCCTTTTGCAGCTTCCACTCCTCCTCTTTCAAGTTGTAAACCGCTATCATGAAAATTCTTTTTATCTCTGTCATCCTAACGCCTAAGTCAAGACCTTCACTGGGGAAGCCCTCATAAATAAAAACCTTCAGACTGATCTATACCCTATGTTGTCTTCTGGAGCTTTTATGACTTTTAAGGGAATCAGGGGTCCAAAGTAAGGTGCCTAAAATTAGATGGTCTGACTACATCCCACTATTTTACTCAAACATACACTAGAGTCTCTAACAAAGCAGCGTATAAATTAATTCCGTCTTTGGGTGCAACTCTATAGGCCTACAAATCTCTGGAGACAGAGCAGCGTGAGTATCTCTTACAAACTCACTGAATGACTTCACTGGATGAAACTCAGGAACTCTCAGTGCTTTCCTCTTGTATTGCCAGAGGGCCTTTTGCTAATATTAGTCACCAGAAGATACTTATTCAACATCAAAATTCCATTTTAACAACTACCAAATTGACATACTGAGCAACTGAAAAGCACTTAAGTTACTTTTTGGGTACCCTTCAGCTGTATCAAATATGGGCTCCACGAGCATAGTCTAGCACCCAGTTCAAGACTGTCGCATCCGTAGGAATGTAAATCTTATGCCAAACTACTTAACAGTTAGCTTTATCATATGCAAGATTTTAAAGCAAAAGAATGTGCTTACTTAAAACCATAAATTTAGATAACGAAACCGAAGTCTTAAAAAACAAAACGATAACATAGATCTTTGAGATTATGCTTAACACTTAGGATCTTACGTAGCTGCACCAATGTCTTGTCTAACTTGCATGGCTACCTCATTTATCCCAAGACGTTCTCCTCATGGAAAATCCCTAGAGTTAAGCCGTCAAGCCATCCCTGCTCCTAGTATTAAAGGGAACTTAAAAGAGGGCAGTACTGTGGACGTGCCTGTTTCATTTCTAACTGAGGAGGGAAAGAGTTGCTTCCATTCTCTCCCTGATATTGTTCTCATGACCCATGATAGAGCATTGGACTGTCAGGATGATCATCAGGATGATTTCCTTTCCTTTCCTTCTCAAGGTCTCCTGATTATCACTTACGGTATACCATAATTGGCACAGTCCTGGCTTTACATAGCTTTCCCCTATTGCAACTTCTCAACAGACAAAAAAGACATCGTCAGTATGAACACCTAATAGAAAGTTTCATGTATAGCATTCCAGCGAGTGAAAGGGAGACATTTTCTGCATCATAGAAGTTAGGAAACATACTTCAGGCTGTTACGTAAATCTTCAGTTACATTCTCTCATCTTGCCTAGAGGAGTGGTGCCAACGGTACATTGAGAGCTGTTTGTATAAAGCTGTTTCCCATATGACTTACAGTTACAAGTGCCATGCTTTCAAATTCACAAACAACTGAATTTTTGTATAGATCACAAGTTTACTCATAACTGTCTTGGCCCCCATTTGGAGTCACAACACCAACTTTGAAAGGAGCTGTCACAAAAGCTCTTGCTGCATTCTGTGTATGCCAAGGAGTCACAAAAAAAAAAAAAATCTAGCTATGACAACAGAAATTTGGCGATATTAATTGCCAGAAAAAAAGCGGGCTTGTGTCTAATATCTACAGTAGATGTCACTCTCATTCTGACTTTTCAAATCAACAAAACAGTTTAAACAAAAAATGCAGCACCCTATGAAAAAGAATGGAAGCAGCTGTGGAATACCCAATTCCAAGCTGCCTAGGTCAGAAACGATTCCACGTTACCATTTCCACTTATATTGAGTACAAAAAGCCAGAATTACTCAAAAGTGTTTTTTAAAATAGATTCCTGAGCTACACAAGAGATCATACCCATGACAGCTCTCTGAATATTACGCCATACACGCAGAAGTATGCCTTTCTTACTGATTTTCTACAAGCAGCAAGCAGGTACTTCCGAAATATGCAGCTATATGATGAGGAACCTTGACACGCTACATTGAACCAAGGCTACTGTAGGCTGCTACGAGTATCAGAGGTTCGAGTTTCTTTTACTTCTTTATTAGCCAGTTCCAAATGTATTAAACAACAACAAAAAAACCTCTGCCATTACATACAGAAAGCTGATAGAGTTTAAGGCCAGCTCTGAATCTCAACAATGCTGCTACTACTCCAGCTGGGGTAAACTGATAGATCAGCATCTTTGAATTATGTATTTGTTAAATAGCACCACCTCCAGGAGTTTTTTTACAACAGGGGAAGGGGAAATGCTCTGGTAAAATCAAATCCCTACCGCTGAAATAGTTAGAAAACACATAGATAGTACTTTTTGCAAAGACTGAAAATCCTGCACTAAACTTTCATATTTATTTTTGACAATACAAACAGGTTGCTTTCGCTTTATAACGATATTTGTCACACAAATTGTTAACACGTTAGTAATAAATAGCCTCATTTCATTACAAGGAAAAGAATGCTCCAGCTACGCATCAGGAGCATATCTGCAAAACCGTAAACATCCAAAGACACGGGCACATATGGAGTCCAAAAGAAAGAATATGCAGAAGCAGAGGTGTGAAAATGTGCATATATGAGCATCGTATGCATGCCTACTCACATACACAACTACAAATATTCGCACAATTTTGCACCCTCTTCAGCTGCTAGAATAGCCAAAGCACAGAACTCCGTGATAAGCCAGGACCAATGTCTCCAAGAAGCACCAAAAAATAGTACCATGGCAAAGCTTGGTCAGTTCTGCAAAGCTATTATCCCAGTTTTGCTGCTGCTAGCAAAACCTGGCTCTTTCACACCTAAGAACTGGAATCTAAAAAGACACAACACCCGGAGATATCTTAAATGAGCTTAGTCATCTTGAGTTATAGCTGGCATTTAACTCGGGACTAATGTAGGATCTTCTGTGTTTGAGGTGATGAGTAACTGTATAGTCTTTAAAAAAAAGTATAAAATAGAGAATTAAATTATAGAGATATACATACACATGCTGATAACATGACAACGTATTCAGACATTTTATATAAAAATAAATACAAGAGGGCACACGTTTTAAAAAAAAAAAAAAAAAAAAACTGAGCTTAGCATGCTTTGCCTCACAGATCTAATGCTGGGAAAGGAAAAAAACAAAGCAACCGTGGTCTGTATCAGAGATAACAAAACATTTTCAAGGATTCTCCTCTCAAATCTCTATCTATTATATCATCTTTGTTTATAAAGGACTCACCCTGAAATTCATAAAATCACCCTTTCCAGGTCTTAATAATAAAATTAACCTGATCCTCTTCCCATATGTCTATGAATCTAGTGTAATTCACCAAAGAGAAGAACTACTTTAACAGATGTTAATATGTCAGAGTGAAGCCCAATATGCTTAAGCTTGGACTTTCTTCAATGTTTTACTTATAGACTACACTTCTTACATACTTATATTTCAAATGAAGGAGCATGAACAGTATTTTCTGCTTCACAGTGGATTTTTTAGCAAGGAAGAGAGGAATTTCAGAATCCTGCAACTATCACATATTTTTCAACGTATACTATAAATATGGACTAGTCATTATAAGTGTATGTGTACAATGTAGGGTCTGTCCCCAGGAAAATCCCCTCCACAGACCAGCAGGCTCACTTCTCATACTCTCCCTGGTACATGTTTACCTGCAAAGTCCTGTCAGTGCTTAGTTCTTTCTCTCAGTTCTTAACGTTGCATCTTTTTGAAGCCCTGGTAAAAACAGCTAATAAGGCTGTCAGTGATTGTACCATTTTACTTGGTAATAGTCTGGTTTCAACATCAGAATTAACTCCATAGTATTTGACTTTATTGATGCCACATTGAAGAATTGGATTATTGCCTCGTAGAACAGCAGAACAATGCTGTTATCATTTAATTCAATAACACACTAGCACTGCCATAAAAGTAAATGAAGCAAGTCAATTACAAGACTCAACGATAAATAAAGACATCATTTTCAAGAGATAATGCCATCAATCTCTACAAAACACTATGATCTCTATCCAAAATCAACATGGCTACATTTTGACTAATATGCCATATAATATCCTGATTATTCAAAATTACTGAAGTGCGCATTTTGCACAAAAACAAACTCAGCTTTTCCTTCCCTGCTTCACTTTTCCGCCCCAAGAATGCATCGATAACAATTCCAGAAGGCTTTCCAGCTAACCAAGTGACAAAATTTACGTCCTTTCCAAGATGAAAAATTTACATCACTAGCTATTGAGATTTCAGAAAAGAAAGAGAAAATTTTGTTGGGCTCTCCTTCTACAGAAAGGGAACTCCACTAGCATGACAGCAATTGCTCAATATGAGGTATAAAGAAATAAACACTTCAGACTGTTCATTCCCAAAAAAGATATTTGACAGTGGCTCCTCAAACGGCCCTTCCAAGGACTGCTCAATAAATAACAGTTCAAGTTTCAGAGAGTTATTCTGATCGCTCTTCTTCTATGTCATCTGTAGCATCCAAAACACAAAACCCAAAGAACTCTTAAAGAAACTAAAGACCTCTCCCAGTGAGAAAAGAGGCCAAGAGGTGCCACACTCCGCTCCGGATGTGAGTGTGCCTCATGGAGACCTTCTACTAGACCTTCCCCTCAGTCACAACAGGAACAGGAAGACTGGAATTTCCGCTCCTACCAGATGAGACATACAGACACATGCTCAACAAAAAACACTTTAAAAATTATTCTGTGACAGTAAAGAAAGGAAAAAAGTTGTTCACTCTTTACTAACAAATTTATTGAATATGCCGCAAAATTCTTTTTCTGAATATACGAACCACACAAGCAACTATCGCTCCAGACAACGCCCCTCTACACTCCCTTCCTCTCCTACGTTTTCTACTATTTCCTTGCCTTTTCCTTCTCCTTTTCTCCAAAGTATGATAAATAATGACATGCAGAGAATCAAATTCAGCTTCTTTGATGAAAGCCTGCGCAACTGCAAATATGCTTTTATTCCATAAAGTTCTATGATAGCTTGAATCTTCTATAGTGATTCCACAGACTACCTGACACGCAATAAACTCAAATAGCATTTTTTGTCCCCAACTAGTATTATTGAATTTTGTTACTCTGAAGTCACATATTTCTTAGCAGTTACTGCAGATGAAACATTGAGGGCCATTTCTTATTAGTGAAATTGTTCTAATAAATTTAAGAACGGTCCCTAATTTAGCGCTGTGGATCTTAGACTTTTATCATAGCATCATTTAAACAATAATAAAATCACCAAAAAGGTGATCCCTGCATCAGGAAAAGACAAATCAAATATAGAATGATACCATTTCAAAGGAGAAGGATCATCACTTTGCGACTGGACCAACAAAACCAGCACCAATTCCTAGCTAATCCAAAAATGATACTGCAGAGCAGAGCAGACCACAGTTGAAGAGCACATGTACGTGAACAGAACAAAGTCCACTGGAAAGGGAACAGAAGGGTTTGAGTTTTTTGTTTTTTGTTGTTTGTTTTCCTGCTAGGACTTTTGAAAATCAGTATAAGAAATCTAAAATCAATCTGACTCATGATACTTGACCTCCAGATTAGATTCTAATTATCCTGCATATTCAGTAAATCTGTTCCCAGCAGACTTTGTATCTAATCTGTACACTGAAGGGTAGTACTCAGGATGTAGAACATGTAAAAAACAACAACAACAAAACAAAAAAAATCAAACCCCACCACCACTCTGAAGGTAATCTGGCTCCTTTCTTAAATAACCATCTGAAGGACTGTGCTTTTGATCAAAGCAGGAGCTAAACATCCTATGGCTATCAAAGCCCATACCTCCTTTTTCTGAGGTCTAATGCTCTTTCATGTATTTGGCATCTAAAAGGCCATGTACCATGAGCACTGGCTTCTACTGCGTATAAGGCCAAACTCTGGCTTTACTCACATCTCAAGGGAAAAAAAAGAAGTAACCAAAATGATGTGATTTTATGAATTTCTTGCAAAAGCTATGTGCCCGAGTAAACATTGGCAGGGGTAGAAGAAGAAGAAAGGGTGGAAGAACTCCCACCTCATGACAAGGTTGGTCTGTGACAAGTGGTAATGTGCCATGTGGGAAAAGGGCAGTAAGAAATGATGCATTTATCAGTGTTAACTTAGCCCCTCTTGAGCCTCTATGTTTTAGGCACGCAACGAAACTGGTATTTCAGACAACAGGCATGTGACAGGGTTTCTCTCCTATACATATCCAATTGAGATCAAGATCTAAATAAAGAAAACGCATTATATTCCTGTCATTGAGTTACCATAGGTTTCAGACTGAAGCATCTAAGCCAGACAAACCTTTTGATGAGTGAATCCATCAGGAAAAACAGAGAAAGGGTTAAGTGTGAGGTTCTATTTTTCCAACAGAAGCAGTCACAAAGGATTTCTGTTTGTTGTTGTTGTTTTTTGTTGTTGTTTTTACCTTTATCTTTACTGAGAGTCCTTTACTTGTTCACATGAAAGAATTTTTGCTCACAAAAAACTAAATTGTGTATAAAACGCTTACTAGGCAACCACATACCAAAATTACTATACCAAAATTACTAGACCCATTGAAAGACTACGACTCATAGTCCATGACAAAGCGTCTCCCCTAGTGCCCATCAGACAACAAGGCTCCTGTGCTGCAAAACAGCTGCATTCTGCAGCCAATGAAGGGATATTTTCCTTTAAGTTCCACTCATTCTATTAACATAAAGATGAATGTTTCAGGAAGCCTGCTATAACTACCTGATCCTGAAGCCAAAGATGAGCCAGCAGCATATGCTCCCTGATGACCAGGACCAGCAAGTAACAGCAGAGTAGAGCAGAATGCTGCCCCAGCTCTTCTCTCAGCATGCCTGTTATTCAAAAGCTCCATTATTAATGGCGCTGAGGGCACCGATGAACATTTTGACTAGCCCTTCTTTGGCTACTGTAGCGCAGGACATTTTCAGCTAGACAACATGGCTAAAATCCAATTCCTCTGGGGCATCTGAATGCTAGAAAAGGACCACAGAGTAGCTGAGTGTGTAATTTCTGAACTCTGAAGTGCACTTTGAGCACATCAGGAAAGAAACTCCACTATTCAGGGCCTCTACAATGTGTAATGATGTAACATTTGAAATGGTGGTTGAAAACACCTGTCTGAATTGCTCTATCCCCAAACTACCATATGGCAGCAGTGTTTATAAACACTTCTTTTTTTCTGAAAAGGAACTACTGTTTGTTATCTGTCCATAACAATTACAGTCTATTTGTAATTGAGTAAGAAAACGGGGGCTTTCAGGGAAAACAACTATCCAACAGCAGTTGCCATTAATAGGTAATATTCTTGGCTGGGCATTTTTTAAAACCCTGAACAAAGCCTGTTAGGACACTTGCTTTGAATATCACTGTCATGATCTTCTCCTGATCACAGTATGGCAACCGACACCTGAGGGGAACATACCTCACTTTATCCCTATTTCAAACAGACTAACCTGAAGCAGATGAAATATGGATGCTGCATGCTACAGTGAAGAGCACCAAAGGAAGATCAACAGAGGACAGGCAGGAATCAATACAATGAACAAGGCACTAGTGATTTAGCAAACACTAAGCTTTTCCAGCTTTTTCTCTCTTCTTCAGTAAAAATCAGGCTAGCTAGTAAGTGCACCCTCTGTGTGCTGGATACCAAAGCTGCAAAACACATGCCTGCCACAGCTGATATAACAACAGAACAACCACACAACAGATGCTTTCTTCCAACTGAAACAGAAGTGAACCTCTTAGAAAAAGACATCTTGCAATGCAGTCGGGAAGTGAGGAGGAAGCATGTTTTGTCTTAGATGTTTAAATTGCTCTTTTCTAAGTTTATCTAAGCTGTTAAATAAGCGATAGCTGGACTGGCAGGAATTTTCTTGAAGTCTGAGGTACCAATCCAAACCAGCTTATTTAGGCATAGGTATTTTGACATGTTTTCCCCTCCAGCTAATCTTAACATGTAATGTAGATTAAGTACATACACAGATAAGGTGCTCTAACATTTTCATACAACCCTACAGAGAAAAGACAGAGAAAACGGGAAAGTGGCATTTTGACTGTGGACCCCTGACTTTAAAACACTTAGTGTTCCCTAGCTTCCCTAGTGTCAATATTTAGATGAAGCAAGCTTAATACAAACAAAACAGTTTAAATAGTAAGATTTTTCTTCTCCCACAAGTATTACAGGATAGTACACATATTTATTTTAAGAAATGTACCCCTTGGGTTAAAAGTACCAAATCTACAAGATTATGTATCTTTTTTGTTAATAACTAGCTTGCAGTTAAAATCTCACAGAACTTTTGCAGACAACCATAAAATATGCCAGTTAAACCATTTTATGTTGCGCATAATGAGGTCTCCAGCATAAATCATGATTGCTGAAATATAAAATGGATTCAACCGCATTCTAAATTATTTGATAACGAGGAGGAAAGAAGTGCAGGAGAGTTGGATGAGCAAAAGGGAAAGAAGAACTGACAGATTTAAGATGAAAACACCTTGAAACTAAAATATTAACAAACTATCTTATGCCTAGAAATGTAAACAAATTCAGAGTTTAATTAAACCTTTCTTCCTATTGCATTACATGGTCGTAAAGTTTTTGCAAGCCATTCCCAAGTTACTTCACAAACATAAAGGAAGACCACTTAATTAAATTACAAAAATTTAAAAAGATATGCTATTGTCCAAAGATACACATCTGACTGAATTGACTATATTGACTAAAGAGCAAAGCAAAGACAGAGCAGAGATTGTGCTTTCAGGAAATGGCACAATGATAAGCAGATGTATACAAATCCTTTTCTGAACCGTGACAGCAGTGCAGCAGAAAATAGGAAAAACAGAAAAAGGGTGCAATCTCAGGTGCAGCTCCCATTTATTTGATGAGAAACTTGTGCTTCAGGTTATGCATACATTTCATTTTCCTTCTCTTTGGCATGTACTTCTACAATTCAGGGTCTCCCAACAGCTCACCCCTAGTCACGGCTTCTCTCTAACTCTGCTTTGCTGCCTCTTTCCTTCCCTTCAGCAGCTCACCGGCCAGTGATGTACCGCCTCCAAGATGTTCAATAATAGCCAGGCTGAGGTGCATTGCTTCTCTCTCCTCTCTGTATATTCTGCTGCTGGCTTACCTCTGCTGCCTGAATGCTAGAAGCACCTTATAGTGCTGCCTCTCACACTACCATTATTTGTGCTTGTTTCTGTCTCTGAAAGCTGTAGCTTTCTAAAATTTATTTGCTTGGACTGTTTCCCTACCAGTGACCTGTTCTGGACTAAACTTTCCCGAGATCCCTAAGAGTTCTGGTAGTACAAGACTTTTAGTGGCAGCTCTACTGTATGCTTTTAAAAAGCCATGATTTGCAAACCCAGTCATCCTTTATACTATGCTGTGAGTTTGCCATTGTAATTCATAGTTAGTCATCTCTAGTTTGCAGCAATAATACTTTTTAAATTCACCATTCTTTTAACGTAGTGGTAGGCTGCACCTTAGCAAGAGAAGTATCTCTGGAATTTTTTTCTTGGCTAGCTTTTGAAATTCGATTTCCAATGACTACTACCACTGGAGGTCACCATCTCCTGAAGCAAAAAAAAAAAGTATGGTCCAAATATACTTCTAATCTCAAACAAAATCAATTTGTAGGGACATAGAGTGTTCCAAGGAATTCTAGCCAATAAATTTTCACTAGCATGCACAACAGGAACTACCATATAGCCAAAGAACAGACTGCTTCGCATGGATAATATTGACTTTAGAGCGTTCCGATTTGGCTGTATTTTCTACAGTCTCTGCGTTAGATGCCAGCAGAGAGATTATGTCCACCCTCATGTTTGACCTATGGATTCTAAATATGTCTAAAGCCAATGTAAAGTAATAAACACCTTAAACACACCTACCTACTTACAAGTAAGGGCTTGAGTTGGTGTAACGTACAGTATTTGTGTTCCCTGGCCACTTAAAGTGCCAGAAAAGCAACTAAAACGTGAATATAAGCAAGCCTAAAAAAGTCTGTGTTGTGAGCAGAACTAAGTATAACATGGGCAGATTTTACTTTCTTTCACTCTTAAGTGAAGTTAACAGCTCTACATACAGAATAAGATTTGGATTTGCTCAGCTATTTCACTTAAACAACTCCCTTCAACTTATTTTTTAAGGAGAAACCACTCACAATCATTTTAAAACCTCCACTCAAACTACATTCCTTCCCTGGTTCCCCCCGCCCGCCCGGAGAATACAAGATTAGCAATACTAGAGCCAAAGTGCTCCTTCGGCATGCATTCAGATTATGTGGCTACAAATATTCACAATCAAAACAACAGATCTGGAAATCTCCAAACCAATCAATTCTCACTTTTCACGTTTTATGCTATCCTACTTCACTAGGGAAGAAGAATGGGAAAATAAATTAATGGGCTTGTGCATACCTTGGTGTTTTCTTACCCCATTGAGATATTTCTATAAGGGGAAACATACCATGTTCAGCAAATTAATTTCCTAAATCATTTTAATTAATCTGAAAAGGCTGGTATGGCCCACACTCTTTTATAAAAAGCAGGCATGAAGTTTGAAACAGTCATTTATCAGGAATTGAGAAAGCTCTTTAAAATATATAGCTACAGTATTTAATATAAATAGTATATCATCTTGCACATTTGTGTGTGGGTATACTATGCACAGATGAAATATATTAAAGATTATTTTAACATTATAAACCTCTGTATAGATTCATACTTATATAACAGTACTATACATATAAACATAAAGTTTCAAATATATATCAAGTGTTGTGTACACCCTGTGGAACACTCTCCTTCAGAGGATTCTTGGAGAGTAGCTTTTCTTACAGAGAACAAAATTAGAATTCCTGGTTGTGGCAAAAAACAGAGATACTATCTTTAAAAAAAAAAAAGTGGTGCTGAGGGCTTGTAACTACAGGGACATCTTCACTGAATTGCTAATGTAACTGTTCCATGTTTTAAAGGAAGGACTGTTTTAAAGCTTCTTTGCAGCATGCAAGTGGCAGAGACAAACTTCTTTCATTCTGCTTGTTTCTAATGGTTTGTAAAGCAAGAAAGTTTCCCACTGTTTAACATTTCTGGGTGTCACATAACGATGAGTTATGCATCTTCAGTCTCCATACCAATGAGAAGTTGAAGCACGTTGTACCCATTACAAAAGAAATGCAAAGCAGAAAAATCGGCCATTTGTGTCCATGACAACAAAGGAAGAGCATTTTTGAAATATAAATGAACTAAGTTTTATCTATATATTTTAGTCTTTGAATTTGGCAGTTTTTGTACAAAACAGTAGTTTCAAGCCCTGTTGAAGTCTTTCTGTTGTTTTTACACTAAAATGTGAGAATTACTTACGCTGATGTAAAAGGAGTCGGGGCACATTGACTGAAATCGTGCTTCACACATGCACTGACAAAACATTTTACAGGCTCTTCCTTTTTTACATCTCAGCGCATGAACCAAATGCTACACAGGAAAAGAGCACATGTTCTTCTTTGCAGAAAAAAACAAACATAAGTTAAAACCGGTCTCCTCTCTCTTTGAATAGAAAAGAAGCCTGTAAACAGAGCCTAACCTGTCAAGCAGGCAATGCC
The DNA here is from genome assembly GCF_040807025.1 of Struthio camelus. NCBI lineage: Eukaryota > Metazoa > Chordata > Aves > Struthioniformes > Struthionidae > Struthio > Struthio camelus. The sequence continues at coordinate 11,510,840 of NC_090964.1, forward strand.
AGGAAAAGGCATTATCCTGTAAATCCCAACCGTTTTATTTCACCTCCATCAGCTGAAGGTGGACACCACAAGGCACACTACTATAGCTACAGTCATTTGTTCAGAAAGAAAGAGGTGCAGGACAGAGGTGCAGGCATCCAGATGAGTATTATATAGATATGCATAGCATTTTGAGAGGATCAGGGCCAAGGCAAGGCCATTGCTACACTCCCACCAATGCTATTCTGAGAGGCAGATAGCAGTCCATTAAAAAATTCTGCAGAGAATTCTTCTATGTGCCTGGAACCACCTAATACTTTCCTGTATCACCCAAGTGCAGGACTATGCCCCATAATCAGCTGATGCCCTAGCCCTTCTCAAATGAGATCTATTGACAGCCTATGTAACTGAGGCTTTGTTGTTCAGATAAAGATTCTGTGGAGTGTGTAACTTAGATCGCTTGAACAGATTAAATCTGTATCACTATATGCTGAATCTTTCCACCATTTCTCCAAGGGTAAGCACATGGATTGCCAGTATCAAATTACAACACAATTTAAATGCAAGGTAAGGTACACTGAAAAGCTGAAAAGAAATACTTTTTTCCAGCAAAGTCTATTGCTTGTACTCTATTCAACAGAAGCTAACTCAACAGATGGCTCCAGGAGTGAAGCACAGAGGCTTTCTCCAGGCTTCTATGTTGCGCTACCTCAAATAACAGCACAGTCTGATACTAACAATACCACATTGTTCTATATCCACAAATATCAACACACTGGCTGGAGAGTACATAAACAGTGGTGACCCTAGTGGAAATATTCACTTTTCTAAAAATGGCAAAGATGACTGGAAACATGTAGTACTCTTTTGATGGTTATTACTTTCCCTTTTGTGAAGACTGTTATGAAAACTATTTTTCCCCTAAGAGAATCAAATAACCCAGCTAATGGGCCTGGATACGTTCTCACTTAAGCCAACATCATATCAGTGTAATTTCTTTAAAATAACCAGAATTAAGGAATATACTCTGACTCATCCTGGTATGGAACGAAAAGCAAGCCCCGGAGAACACATTATGAAAACAGAGATGAGAACTGAAAGTCATTTACGTGTTTCTATTACTGTAAAACATGCTAGTTGGTATATTTTCACTTTTCTATAGCATTTCAGACTGAAGAAAAGACAGGACCCAGACAGAGAAGGCCAGCTCTGGCTAAAGAAAACTGGCATGACTTGTTTGGATTCTTATGGGCATAAAGGGTTTTCTAAATCCAACATCAGCTATAGAACATTGTTGCATGGTGGCCAGCTTATCATTTATTTTGTGAAGAGCTGACACCTTACAGCAGTGCCTTTGGGAAGATTAAGCCAAAAAAAGATAAAAAGCCTATCCTAGCCTAGGGAAAACCACCAAGCAATGAATTAAGAAATGCAACGTAAAATGAATTAAGAAGTGCAAGGATGTCCCCTTTCAAAGGCAGAAAAAGTCTTTGGGGCTTTCTCCCTTGGATTGTGTTTTCGTATTCCAGCTTTATCCATACAACTGTAGATGGATGCATCTATAAATAGAAAACAGACAATTTCCTCCTTTTTTTTTTAGGATGATCTAGAGAACTTTCTAATGACTAACTTATTTTCCTCCTGATTATCTTGGTACTCTAGCCAGACTTCCTTACGTTTTTTGAAACACTAATGTAGAATAAATGCTTTACTTTTTATGAAACTCTCACACAACACTGAGGGACTACCTATGGGATTGGATAATGACTATCAGCATCTCACCCTTTAAAAAGTCCACCCCGGAGAGTAGTAATCTGGTGACTTGAGTCCAAAATGATTATGGTGTTGTAAGTTAGTTTTAATGAACAATCTCACTTCACTCAATATTGGCCAAATACTGACACCAAGAACATAAATTACGTCATTCGTAAAGTTCTTCCTAGCTCAGGAGTGAAGCCTATTTGCAAGTCTCTGCTTCATTCCCACAATATTATGGCAAAATAAAAGATTTACACTTTTATCTAAAGAGTATAAATCCAACCTCTTTTACAAGCATTAATATTCAACCACTAAGTGTTGGGATAGTGAACTACATCAATTCTTGCTTCCAGCAACACTGGCAAGCTTGGATGCATTACAGAGCTAAACAGTCATTTTCTCAGTAATTACGTTCACTATGTGTAGAGGAGTCTACAACAAAGAGACACAAAACAAAGCATGCTGAACAGGTTTTTCTCTTTTCTGGGGTAAGAAAACATAATGAAAAAAACAAGCACCTGTCCATCAAAGAAAAAGATACTTTTGTTTTTTAAATATTGTAAAGGAAACACTAAAGTGAAATTCCTCAGGGGTCTAATCTGGGACATACCCCATTTGAGCTATTTGCAAATTACTGTAAACACATGTCCTTTATAAATATTTTCCACACCACATCAGATTTTTTTCTTGCTCTTACAAGGGTGATGGTTAGTATGTATGAAAAGCTAGGTGCAATTTCTTTCTCAGGAAGCTCCAAAATCACTGTTGAAAGGAGAGAAAGTATACTGGGCAAATCATCTCTTACACACTCTGCCGAAGGATTTATCACTGTCTACTATGACAGTCATGATACCAGGCTACACCTTATCTGTGTTCTTATTTTTATAAACAAGAAGCGTAGTTTATCTATAACCATGAAAGTAACTTGCATATAACTTTTCATTGAGAGAAAGCAGAAGACAATACTAAGAACTGGATTCCTATTTGACAAGCTTCATGAAGTAACTGAACAGAAGCTGAGGCAAGAAATCTCAGCATGTGTTGTATTAATATTAGAAGAGCAGTTACTTCCAATGTTCAGTACACTAGTAAAGAAAAACCAGCACCCACTCAAAGGATGGGAACCATATAGAACACTACTGAAAGAAAACTGCAGGTGAATCGCCATGCTTTCAGTACCAAACTGCAAATATTCACAAGAATTCAGATCTTAATAGTAAGGAAAAATAATGGAAATCTATTTTGTAATAAAATAAAAAGGTAATTTAAGGACCAAGTACAAATGCCAAAAATAGCCAAACTCAACTAGGGAACTCTACTGCACTGTTTGGGTGCATATCCTATACCCTTTGCACTAGGTGTAATGTTTGAAACATACATCACTAAGTAGTACTGTTAGATATAGGCCATTAAATTTCAGGAAACAGTTCTGCCAGACAGACACTGCAAGATCTCCCTCTCTGTATTATCTTCAAACATATCTGCGCGAAAGGGCAAACAGAAATTTGAAAGAGATGATTGCTTCCTTTGTGGGGGATACAGTTACCAACTGAGACAGGAACATATATGAATTCTGATTTGCAATCATTTCCACTATTTATGAGGTCACTGGACTTACTCCTGCTGAGCTCAATTTAGCAAGAGCTTTGGCTAGATCAGTGCACAGAATATTACAATCACATTGACTTGGTGATGTCCAAAGTACTACAGATACGTAACTCAAAAATATCAATAGGCTGAAAGCTATATGCATATCAATAAAGAGCCAGACTTAAAAAGCTAAAATGTAAATGCAGATTTTTTTTTCCAACAAGACCTAGAGATGTATCATACAAAAATAAATAAGATAATGGGCTTAAAGACATTATTATGAGCCAAGAATAAAAGGATGCAATCTCAGACACTAAAGCAGGCATACTGCAGTCAACTAGAACTTCAGAAGGTCATGAAAGGCATCGCTGTAAAAGGAGGGGGGGAGAGAAGAAAGAGGGGAAAAAGGAGAGCGAGAAGGGATGAATAACTCTCATTTCCATCTTAGAAGGAAGAAAAATTCCCAAAGAAAAGTCTCTTCTGAATGCATCAGCCACCATCTCACTGCACGACTTCCACAGAACTCATGTTTCAGTCTGATGTTTCCCTAAGAGGATTGTCTAAGGGTTATTGAAATCAGGAGAAAGGCAATGGCTACAAATACAAAATGTGAATGTATCCGTTCTGTAAGACGGTTTCACGTCAACCGATTTTATGCATCTCCAGACAGACCTAATAATAGATATCTAAGTTTTTCATCCTCTTCCTTGTATCTTTTTTGGCATTCCATATATCAAATAAAAGAAAGGTGGTATTTCCTGCTTCAGATTCTTAACATTCACAAGAACTCGCACACACAGAATCGCAACAAAATCTTCTCCTCAGTTAATGATGTAAATCAGAACAGATTGCAAAAGTATTGCGGGAAAAAGCTATGGCCAGCCTGTACACCCTGACTTACTGGTATACATTCTCAAATGCTCTTTGACAACTGTCAAGAGCTCCAGAAGATTCTGAAAAATATAAAACTGACTGAGGGGGGGGAAAAACAACAGATGAGCTTCAAATAGATATGAAGCAGCGCACTGAGGAAAAATAATCTAAACCACGTCTTCATAATGCTGAGCTTGATATTGGCAGTTACAATTCAGGAGAGACCTTGGAGATGGTCAGTGGCAACTCTCTGAAATCATTGGCTCAGCGTGCAGCAGCAACCCAAAAGAAACAGCAAAATGTGGGCCATGATCAGGAAGAGTATTGAGACTCAGACAGAGAACAGGATTTTGCTGCTATGTAAGCTCTCAAAGCACCCACACCTTGAGCACTGAAACTGTCGTCTCCACATCTCAAGAAGAACATAGCAGAGAGAGAACATACAGAAAAGGGCAACGAAATTCCATTATGGAAATGGAATGGTTGCCTTATGAGCAGAGAACAAAAAGAGCGGAACTCCTCAATTTAGAGAGGAGAGCTGGATTGAGAAGTAATGAAATTTCACAATTTCAAAATTGTGATAGTGGTGTTTTAGATGAATGCAGAACAATTACTAAATCAGGAACTTGAACAAGAATGCCCTCATTGAAACTACTGGCATCAATTTAAAATAGATGCGGTTTTGGATGCTGAGGGAATATGAGGAGGACAGATCAGAGACAGTGGCTGGGCTACGCATCTTTACCCTAACTGGCATCACCTTTCTTTTATTTGATATACAAGATGGCAAAACCATCTAGACAGAATATTGGCCTACCCCCCCTCACTTCATGTTTTGGTGCCAATTTCTTGAATAACAGTTCACTTAAAATTTTTTTCTTATTGCAAAATTTCTAAGGTTACAAAGTTTGGAAATCATGGTAATGTTTTACTGAAGATTTAAATAGAAGAAAATTGTGTAGAACACAGAATTTGAAATTTGTATGTCAAGTTTCATATTACAAATTTCAATCAATCTAAGTAGGGGTCCAAGAAACAGCATCATTCACAACAAAATCACACTTTGAAATCTGCATCAGTTTTGCCATGCTTGAAATAAAATGTAACTTCCTCTAGGTTTCTGAAAGCAACTATATGTCAAGCTTCACTTAATAGATTATGACTTTGCTTCCTGGAAAGTGGAACCCTTAAGCTTTAGGTTCTCTCAGAGAGAAGAACAATCTGTCAATCTGCATAGAGTCCTCCTACAGCCCTACTGAGTACTCTCATCACTGAGCTGGTAAGAGAATTAAGGCGCAGGACCACAACTACTAACATGTTATTTCACAAAGGATAAGCTTAGGTGTCTAATTCCAGATACATTCCTAAGCACTTAGTGAGTCCTTCTCTGGATCTTGCCCCATAATTTACAACTAATCTACTTCCTCACCCGCACAAAGTTTACATCTGCAAACGGACTTCAGCAAACCTGTAATAATTAAGACTTATGTGCACAGTTTTGGAGGTCACCAACACTAAAAAATAGTTAATCAAAACATTTCAGCTATTTAAAGTTTTATGCTTAATTTACAGTGAATTAGTATATGCTTTTACTCATTTTTGTTGTGCTAATTCAGAGTTAAACAGCAGTAAGACAAAAAATAGAAATGGCAGTCAATGATTTCATCAGAATAGCACTTCACTACATAAACTGCAAAGGCAAAATGATACAAATACAAGTGCAGTGGATCCAAGAATGTCAAAATACATAGGATAACCTATGGAGATCGAATCTTCAATCTGTAAAGACCAGGTCATGCTCTTAAAGTTTCTTACAGTCTTCTTGATACAAGTTCACTGAACTACCTGCAAACTAACTACTTATTCTGTAGCAAAATTGCATCAGTAAACCTTATCCAGATCTTCCTGAAATACCAAAATGAGGATCAAGAATAGTTTCTTGGGGTTTTTTCTTCTTTTTAACAAGTTGTTCCATGTCTAGCGTAATTAAAACTCATGTTTTCTAAGAGTTTGAGAGCTACATTTGCCACATTTCCCCTTTCCCACTGCAACAGCTGCAGATCACCAGGACTACCATACATATACGATCATATATCAGGCAGCTGCTGCTGAACAAGGTGTATAAGAGTGCTATCTTTCTTCAGGGACAGCACTGAGATATAACCCCTTTCTTTACTCAACCATCAATTTTCCCAAAGCACTCAGGAACTCAATTATCTTTGAAAGCTCCACCTTTCTGTTACATTTGACTCAGTTTGGCCAGTGGGTTGAAAGTTACTGAGGAAACAGTTTTCATATAAACCTCCAAACAAAAGCAAAATTTCTCTAAAGCTCTTTACAACTTTGAAATTTTTGCTGAAGTTATCTACCCCCACATCAGGTTATATATCTTTGGCAACAGTTTGGTCAGGAAGGTCTTGCAACCTAGAAGAGCTGAGCACTGCTTTTCTCAAATACTCATTTGCTACGTTACTTTGTCATTCAATGATCATTCCACTGACGTTAATACCCTTCCATTTTTGCAAGCAGCCTTTAAGACTCAGAAACAGAACTGGGTCTCATGATCTGAGCTGTTTGGTTTAGAAATAGAAAAATTTAGGTTACAAGGGACCTCCAGAGGTCATCCAGTTCTACCTTCTACTACAAGCAGAGGTAACTAGCACATGATCAGGTTGCTCAGGACTTTGTCCAATCCCCATTGGATAGTGATTCAACAACCTGTCTGGGCAACCTGCTCCTGCTCTTCCTGCATCTCTTCTGCTTGTTTTGTTTGTGTTGATCAGTGTTAATTATAGCACTCAGTTTTAAGAATTTTGAATTGTTGTGAAAAAAACATTTCTTGTTGGAAAAGACTCCTTGGAAGGAGCAAAAGAGTCTTATCCTGCTCTATGACAAGCTTTAGCTTCACAATCTAACATGTTTTTCTAACATATTTTTTTAAATCCGTTCACTTTTTCAAAAGTTAAGCTCTTCCAGGCAAGAGAATTAGATGCCAAAGACAAAAGTTCAGCCCTGACAAGCGCTATTGCATTAGGTTTCCTCATATCGGGGTTTCTATGCATCCCTTCTACTCTACTGTAATATTGTTAATACTACTGCATACCAGTGGTCACTGTTCTCCCCACATCAAAGGCTGTGTGCATATTCAAAGAAGACTCCTGCCATTGTCTTTGCATACCCTCATTACACAAGGATTTTTTTCCTTTCTACTAAGATAACTCAGAACATGAACATTAATACTAGAACATCAGATCATCAGAAATGAGGTATCATTTGTGCTGAAAGGAGTTCAGAGCTACCATCAGCATGACTTTGACCAAAGACAGCTGTAAAGGCTGTTAAAGTTACTAAATTTGCTAGCAGATATCCCAGATTTTTTCCTCTTGGTCTTTTGTATTTCTCAAAGCAAACGAATGCCTAGAACACTCTGAAATTCTGATATGGATCAGAAGTACTGTTTAAACATGCGTTAAAGCTGATCAAATGGTATTCTAGCTCCAGTAGAGCTGCTTGACCAGTCATGAATTTGAAGTTAACCTCCGTATACCTGCATTTACGGCACAGCATAGACAGATGATGTTTTCCAGATTACTTAATCCCTATTACTATGAACTTTGTGGTGCACAAGAATGTCACAAAAGGTTAGTAAATACTAGATTAGGGTTCAGGCACCCCATTTTCATCCTATTGTGACTTATCAGCGTTATATTGTGTTAAAATCTCTTGTTTGAAACATCAGTTATCATTTACATGACTGTCTGAAGTAGGACTGTTAAGTGAAGAGCTTTTAAATGAGTCATAAGGAACAAGGTTCAAAAAAAGCTAAGTCAGAAATCTGAGTATGGCCCTGACAGACAGGAGCGTAGCCTTTTACCTTACAATATGCTGTTATAGTTAAACTCGTTAAATTAAGCCACAGCAAAACTGGGAGTATGAGGGAGAAAAGATAGAGACAAAATTAATGCTTTCATTGAATTAATTTAACAAACCATACATATTAGATATGGGGAGATTCAAAAATGAGATTTGAATTTAGATGGCACGCAAGAAAAGCCAGAGTATGGGGCTTTGAATATTTAACCTGCACCAAACAGACTTTTCACTGACCACAACCTTAAAACGTAGCACTTGCACAAGAACCATACGCTTGGCCTTAAGACCTATTGTGCTGGACTAGAGAGTGAAGAGCCATTTGAGTAAATAGCTAAGGGTGGTTTCAATTGATTTTGCGTTCACTGTTTTTTATAATATCTGTAAATTGATTGTTGACATTACAATTGTGTAAATAAATCCCTATGTTAGCTTTTACCGCAATCTAGTTTGTGTTAAATGTTATTTCAAGGTAACAAGCAAACACCAAGGTCTTGTATCCTTGCAGGTGCAGCAATCTGTAGAAGTGGGATACGCATTCCTTTTCCCAGAGTCCAGCAATGCAATCTGTTTTGCTCGAGTATCCTATGGATAGAGAATACACTCCAATTAAACTGTGCAGGGCAACTGGTAACAGAGAGGCCTTGTGACTGAGTTCTTTGACCAGTATTAGCTACTAAAGCTTATTTTTATGCAGCATTAACAATGAAGAGAGTGCCTGAACCCGAGTAAACACAGAACAGAACTGGTGACATACTAAAAAACTCTCTGAAATGTTTTTGCATATACTAATGGACAAAACGGATTTTGATGGCACACAGAACTGGTACTTTCATTAGTATCTACAGAGAAACAACGATAACAGAATAGAAGAAAAAAAGGAGAAATTTATTAAAAGGAACATACAGTAACATGCTATTTGCACAGTTCTAAATCTGAACAATAGCTTGTGTATAAGTAAGTTCCTTAGGAAAGCTAGTGCTGCAGACATCCAAATGTACTTTTTTTCCTCCTCAAATGCATTACACATTTTTTTCTTAAAATATGACTACATTCTATAAACTAATAATTGAAAGAAAATTCAAAATACTAAGAACTGAGAAAAGGAAATTTATTTCTAAATCATTTGAATATACGGAAAACAGAGGAATATCAACTCTGTGATCTCTTGCAAACGTTTACATTTCCACCCATTCTATTACTTTAAAACTCAACTGGAAAACAAGTTTCTTTGTTAAACTAGAGTTACGAGCATGAAAGAAAAAAAATAGATTTTCTTTTAACTGATACTATATTTAAATGAATAAAATGTGTGCTTCCTTCAGGTAAAATCACTTCTATAGGGAATTAAAATTTGCCATTTGCTAACTATAATAAGGCAATATAAAATTGGGGTTGAAAGATCTCTAGTATATCTTGTACTTCCCCCTCTTTTCACATTTAAGAAAATCCCTTAGTTCTTACAGACATCTTCATGTCCCAGGCTTTGGTAGAAACCTGTCCATCAAAACAGTGATAGCAAAGGAAATTGAATCAAAAAGGTTTCCTCTAGTGATGTTGGCTCATTCTTTTCTTCAGTGTGATCTTTGGTTTCATTACACCCAAGTATTTTATTGGTGTTTGCACAGAAAAGGAGAAATGTGCCTTTTAAAACAACCATGAAGAGTGCTACAGACAAAGTTGGGAATAATGTACGTTTTCTTCCTGGAAAAACAGCCTATAGGAGAAAAACCCATTCCAATAATTTAGTTTAGCCCTAAGTATAAAATAACTGAAGTCAAGGTGCCTGTGCTGTTATTATTTTTTCTGATGTTTTTGACACCGACGTGCTGAGGTTTATGGCATTCACAGTTTCAAAAGCGGTGAGTTCCCACTTGGTATACTCGTAATACTCCTTAATATTTTCATTTTGATGTAATTTGCGGCCCCAGCTTTTTAAATATCCGCTCTGTAATAATGTTTAATTTCAGGGGTCACTCCGCCAAGGAGTATATTAAAGCTTATAAAACTCATTTCCAAAGCTCAAATATCAAGCTGTGATCAGGTTAGGAGGGCAGCATCTGTGAATATTTCATCTTTTATCATGCTGATAATAAGAAGATGACAGAGGCACATTATTACAATGAGAGAATTGCTCATTTCAGCCTTGGCTGCTGGAAGCTAGGGTCTGCAGCGTGTGTTACTCAATAAAAGCAATTCTGATATGAAAAGCAAGTTTACTGAGCCACCACTGTGTCTTATTTGATTGTAATGAATAATATATGGACCCAAGAGCTTGCGCATCTGGTAGGGAGAGAGAAAAGAAAAGGTTTAAGTTGGAGGGGCACTTGAGTATTGGCAATAATTTATCAAAACTGTATTTTATTTTTCAGAAATAAAGTTATGAAAGCACAGTTTGTTAGACTCATCATTTTGATAGCAAATCTTAATGGTCTACTGACACAAAGATAGGATGTACTGGCTAAACAAGTCCCATCTTCCATCTATTTACTAATGCTCATCCAGTAATGACCATCTAATATGACAGTTTAAGAGTTACAACAGTTTCTGCTGCAGTCTCTTGTATCTTCACTCTTAGCTCGCCACATTTCACACTCCTCTCTACTTTGAAGAAAATATTTAATAAATTTGAGAAAAATTCCTTCTATTATCTTCTGTAAAAATGAGGAGAAAAAAAACCTATTTAAAAGTAGTGCCACCATACCTATCTTGAGGGACATAAAAAAAATAACTCTTGCATTATTTAATATTTTTGGTGAACCATATTCATGCCATTTGAAAATTGCTTACTAAGCAAGAACAGAAATTTGGTTCATTTCAGAGAACAACACAGATCCCCCCCTCCCCCCCCCCACAGGGAACATGTTGTCGACAGAGAAATAAAAAGCTTTCCCATATAGAAAAAGTTACTAAAGGAGACCAAAACATTTATTTATTTAGGGGAGAAAAGAAAAGAAAAAGAAAAGAAAAAAGTACTCTGCTTTCTGTATTATAAAACACAACTATTCGAGTAACCACAAGCTGATTAGCGGATGTTCCAGATGGGGGAAGAAGATTAAAAGGGGCTAGAAAACACTTTAAAATACTTATTCTTTAAAGTGAGAGATCCAAGCTTGGATGCTAATTTCTTCTCAGGGGAGCCAGAGAGAACTAACGTGGCTAATGCATCAGAAGGGGCCAAAATGTAAGCCTTTGCTGTAATTACATGAGATAAAACGCAAGAAATTACTGCTCTGGGCTGTACGCATTAGTCTCCCGTCAGTGGAAGATGTCACTTCTTAAAATAACACATTTCTGCTTTACTCTTCCCATGGCTTTGTGTCATGCTCATTAGTCAAATGAATCTTTTTTATTGCTTGAATGCTGCAGAATCATGTGGTGATCAGTTCATCTCAAACAACTTCAACAATAACATTTAAAAGTACTCCCAACTAAGCTGAACTTCCTTCACATTGTTGACACTGCTAATGTGTAAAGAATACAGAATAGAACTCATCTATGAAACACTATCAGGGGAGTGAAACTCTCTTTCAAGCTAGACTTACACAAAAAAATAGGACTCAAAACATAGTATCCTACAACAGACAAGAATTTTTGGTTTTAATTCTGAAAGAGATCATTTTTCAGAGACCTGCGTTTGAAATAATTCTGTTTAAAATAAACATAAAAGTAAAACTTCAGAGTTATTGGGCTGGGATTTGTTTGCTGAATTAGACTGCAATTTTTTGTTCCCTTTCTCCAGCTTTAACGCTCTTTAAAAATACATAATTTTTCTATGTCTCAAATCCATTTTATAACAAAAAACATTTGACATATCCTAATATTGAGTAACTTTCCAGCACCTGTGAGGGGTATTTTTACTGAAATGCACATCATGAAAGCATCTCTGTTCCCACCCCAAAAACGTTTCTCAAAGCACAGTTCCTCTGAGCAAGACATCAAAATAATTCCTCATCATTTTACTCTTGTTCTACCTTCTCATAATATTGCATTGGGGGAATTTAACCCTACAGGCCTCCACTTATGATGGGGGGGGGGGAGGGGGAGGGGCTTCCCATTGATTCAACTTCAATAACTTGGCCCACTAATCAGTTTAATAAGCCATTTGAAATTATCTTCCTTCTTTTGCCCTTTGTTATGGAACAAATTTAGATTCTCTATTAATGGACAAAATAGCACTTATTATGGAGTATATAACCTTAAATACTTGCTAAAAAGTGCTATTTTCCATTAACAAAATAGATTATTGAAGCCAGTAGCTTTTAAAGGGTTTGTTAATGGCTTACTCATTCATCACCAAAATTAAAGTATTACTAATAAATTTGTTTTATGAACTTAAGTCAAGAAATATGCTTATTCAGCTGTAACTACTCACTTACAAGTGATATTTGCTCCTTTAAATAAAGTATTCCACTATTCAATGGTTGTAATGGTCCTGTTAATGGAATAATAACTATGTGACTCTTATTAGCACAACTTGGATTACAGGGTGCCCATTATACTCATTACAAAGCAGAAGTTGCAATTGTGCAAAAAGTTCATTCAACCTATTATCACCAGATATCAGCCTTCAGCCTATATATTACTAAGAGCAATGATAGTTCTGCAGTGTTACATAGTATGAAAACAAGTTCTCCAAAAAAAAAAAAAAAAAAAAAAGAGACATAAAACCCACTGTAGGTACCCTGTTTCATTCAGAATGCAACCAAAATAGAATTTGAATTACGGGGTGGGGGTTAGAGGGTGTTCCCTCTCATGAGGTTGCTTCAAATTTTTGTTCTGAAAATTCACAGAAACAAATACCAACTTTTGATGCTGCTTTCTTCCATACTTCATTCTCCATATCACTTCATTTTATATTCAGAAAACAGAATCCTTTCTTCCTTTTTCGTAGTATGCACACCCCTTAAAATTCACTAAAGCAAGAACAACAGTTTGTTCTTCTGGGAAGAAGACCCAGAATGGGTCATTCCCATTCTTCTGGGAATGACCTTGGAGTATATGGCTCTATTTACTGTTACAATTATTTTGCTTACCATCCTCTGAAAGAATTTTAGTGCTATTGGTAGTTTGCTTTTTTCTATTTGCAAACACACTTACACAATTCTTCTGCTTGTTGTATTTTAAATACTCACTCTTCTTCCATTCAGTAAATAGCCTCTTACAGACGAGTCATCCAGGCTTTCTTTCCCTTCTCAGTAACGTACATGCTGTGCTCATGTATTTTCATGAAGATCACAGAACGGTTGAGGTTGTAAGGGACTTCTAGAGATCATCTAGTCCGACCCTACCCTGCTCAAGCAGGGTCACCTAGAGCACGTTACCCAGGATTCTGTTCAGGCGGCTTTTGAATATCTCCAGGGAGGGAGACTCCACAGCCTCTCTGGGCAACCTCTTCCAGTGCTCCGTCACCCCCACAGTAAAGCAGCTTTTCCTCATATTCAGACAGACCTTCTCGCGTTTCAGTTCGTGCCCGTTCCCTCTCGTCCTGTTACTGGGCACCACTGAGAAGAGTCTGGCGCCCCATCCTCTTGACATCTTCCCTTCAGATACTTATACACAGTGATCAGATCCCCCCCGAGCCTTCTCTTCTCCAGGCTGAACAGGCCCAGCTCCCTCAGCCTTTCCTCATAGGAGAGATGCTCCAGTCCCTTCATCATCTTAGGAGTCCTTTGCTGGACTCGCTCCTGGAGCTCCATGTCTCTCTCCTACTGGGGAGCCCAGAACTGGACGCAGTACTCCAGCTGAGGCCTCACCAAGGCAGAGTAGAGGTGGGGGATCACCTCCCTCGACCTGCTGGCAATGCTCTGCCTAATGCAACTCAGGATACTGTCACATTGCCGGCTCATTGTCAACATGTTGTCCACTAGAACTAAGATCACTGAAATGCCTGTAAGTATAAGACAGTCAGCAGCATCTAGCACTTAAGGTTGTGTAGACCCAGAGAAAAGCCACTCCACCCAAGTTGCTAGTATGGTGGGGATTAGCAGCAGACAGGAAACTGAGGGAGTAGAGGATTCCTACAGTCTCTTAATGCCTTCTTGGTAAGCGTACTCCCAATAAATCTTCCTAGTGAACGAGTTATTTCTCTGGCACAGGCTATATCATTTTCTTAGTCAAAATAGCGTAACTGCATCCACTAAAGTGCTTTGATATTTAAAATTAAACATGATAACCACCAGCAATAGTTTGGACCCCAGGTAAGTTACAAAGGCAATAGTGGTTTGCAGAGTCAATGTCAGCAATGCAGTATTAGCAGAGAAAAAGTAAAGAAAGTCCTTGGAATCAGAAAAGGGTAAAGTACCAAAACTTGGTGAGGATTTATATAAAGCTTTTACAAAACCCCAAGCTACATAAAATTTACCATATATTCAATCCTGAATTTTTTTTTTTCATCTGAATACTTTGTTCTGTAGCTCTGTGAAACTTCAGCTTAATATTTCTATTTTATAACCTACATGAGAAAGATAATACACTATTATCTAACAAATTTAGCTTCCACAAATCTTACTGCTATATAGCAAGCTAAAAATAAGTCACTGATACTACAGGAGCATTTACTCCCACAGAGGAAAAAAAATAAATAGTACTTTACTCTAATACACTGAGATATATCAAATAATTATGTATTAAGAATTTTTGGGAGGCATTCTAACAATTCAATTCTGGGTAGGTTTTTAGAGTTCTGAAGTACTAAAATTTTTCAAGTTATATTTTATTTTTTTTAATAAAAGGAATAGTAATGCTATCAGAGGTCAGAGGAATCAAAGGACTCTTGAGATATGGATACACTAGTTGCCTTCCAAATACCTCAATACTGACAAACTTGGTTAAAAGCACATAAGCTACTATCATAACATAGGAGTAAATCAAATATAGAGCAAAATCTATGATTTAAAAAAATATATTATTACTTTCATTCATGTTTACTGAGGACATGGTGCTAGATATTGCTTTCAGACATGTTCCATAGCTGACACGTAAAAAAATTATTTTTTTTTAATTCTCGGGCCCCCATATATTTTGGCTGAGTCATGTCATACAAATTAGCTGCTGACAACTGACTTGGTATCAAACCCCTCTTTAGAGGGTCACTCAGCATGCAAAACTTTGGTAAAGATGTAGAGAAATAAAGCCCTGGAAATCCAATTGTAATTATCTTTTACTTGTGATTAGAATGTGAAAAATTTGACACCACAAAAACAGAGTACAGACGTGCTTTCTGATATTCCATGCAGTTCCTTCCAGTGTATGAGGTTCACTGTTAAAAGGCCTTCATGACCTACCATCTTAATCCCAATTAAAGAGCTTATTTTAAAACAAGCACTGCCTCCAGTTTTCATTTGTTGGGGCTTTTAACTAGCTTTACTACTTCCCCCCCCCCCAAAAAAAAAAAAAAGAGGTTCTTATCCTTCAAGTCTCTCCTAAAAACTCTTCTTCATTGTAACACTGAAAAGAGACCATTAGTGGGCTTAGGCCACTGCCTGTTCACAGACAACAGCACCGTTTCTAGGTTCCCCCATGCCTATTCAGTAGCTCTATCCTACACATAGCTTGTATGTTATATGTATTGTGCATAAATGCTACTAAAGAAAAAAAAAATCACAAGAGTAAGATCTCAAAAACATCAGTATAACCCTGCTAATTCAGAATCTCTGGGCAACATTCTACTTGTATTTACATTGCATTCTCTCTGTGATGAGGGTGCATAAACTGCCCCCTTTGCAATCTTGCTCATTTGCTGTGTGATGATATAGATGTAATGAGGACAAGGTAAAAAAGTCCTCAGTGAACTACAGAATAGAAAAGTCAGAAAAGAAAAACATTCTTTTCCTATGATATTTAAGGGAATAAAAGACAAAGAAAGAAGCAGGAAAGGGATATAGACCTGTTGTGGAAAAGTTCCATGGAAGCCCCTATTTGGAAACTCTTCTGCTAGGAAATTTCATATATTTAACTAGGCTAAGGATTCTAGACATGGACCTTTTTTGCACAATTCCTATCCATCTCTACATTAGAACCGTGGAGTCACACCCTAACACAAAAATATCACTGTTCTCAAAAGTGAAAGTAGCTTTAATGCTAGGTCCACGAGGATCGACTCAACCAGGATCAACTAGCAGCAACTTAAGGGGACACTACTTCCTTCACACTCCCTCTTATATAAAAATAAAATAAAAATTCATGATGGATTCTGTTGGGTTGGGGGGGAAAAAAAGCGAAAATAAAGCAAAAATAAAACCTCAAAATCACTCAGCTTCTATTTAGAGCTTTGGAGAGATTCTATTCTCTGCCCCTCCCCTCCTTGCTGTATTGCTGAATGGATGAATGAATGAAATCTGAGAGAGGTGTTTAATAGAAGCCACAGGGAAAAGTCTATGCAAACGGAGTGTTTCAAATAATAACTTAGTACAAAATCTGGTACACCAAACAGGAGAAAGAGAGAACTGTTTTTACCCAGGGTGCATTTTCATGTCTGACAGCAAGAGGTGCAGGGATGAGGACAATCACTGCTGCAGAACACAGAAAATCAGCCACCAGCACTAAGGGGAACAGCAATTGTAAAATCTGGTTCAGCGCTCCAGGGAGCATGTTTTAATTTTGCATTCTTATACATTTGCTAAGGTTCAGGCCAAAGCCAACATTCCACACAGAATAACACTCCTCTCTGTACTTCACTTTCTCTTTAGTGAATGTTATATAAGCCAATATTACACAGTGTGCTGCAGAGAAAAAAGACATGGATTAGAACGACAGAGCGATAGTCTTTACCTCTCAAATACAAACCAACCTTCCAGGCAAGCAGAATTCACTCTGTGCATGTTACAGTCGTATAGTTTTTACAGGGGTAGCGAGAAGTGGGGAGGGGGAAGCACCCGGCAACCCTCATCATTTTGCTTGGTAACATTATTTGCACTTCCCCTAACATATTCAAGCTCCCGTGGGACAGCTAGGTGTTATTATTCATTACAATTTTCTATTACACTGTGATAAATGATACCCCCAGGGGCTCAGCTGTCCCACGAATGCTTATTACGCTCATTTAAGTAGGAGTTCAGTTAGCTTAAACAGATTGTTTCATATAGCAAACACATAGGCTTGCCATTGCTATTCTTACTAACTCTAGGATAACTAGGGCTTAATTGAATTATAACTATTCTGTGTACCTAATACACTGTACACTGTGTATTATATCCTACAAAATATGACAGCACTATTTCCACATGTTGCAGAGCTAGAATCCTTTCATTTTGTTTAGATATTTGACTCCTTTTTAATTTTGAGTTTAATATGGGATGACGATTAAAAAAAAAAAAAATCATTCTCTAAGAACAATTTTAGGGAAGACAACCTACAAGCTATCCTCGGCAGTTTCTGGTATATCAGAAGCACGTTTCTTTCACCTACGTGTTTCAATATACCTTTACTGTAGTACCGGACTCCTGCAGAGAGGTAAAAAACTGTCAAGACGATAGAGATACCTAAGAGTATGGACATTAATCTGATATTAGTAGATGAAACTCCTCTCAGGTACTTTGGCCTCATCTTTCCTACTCAAAATATTTTATGTAAAATGAGTAAAAAGATAGTCATCTTCAGAATATACTTCAGGCTCAATATTGTATGCAAGTAGTCCCATATAAATTTTTTACTGGACTAGTTGGTGTATCTGGAAAAAAACAGACATGCTTTCAGGCACAAGAGCCTTTCTCCAAGTCTAAAATAGTAAGTTTTAGATCACTGCTTTGATTTCAGACCTAAAGGACTTGCAGGCCCAAAAACTGATCTCAGAAGATCTTACCTATTTCCATAAAATTTGTCTATTACATCTAAATAACAGACAACTGAAGTATAAAAACAGGTCAAGATTTTGGATCATTAAGGAGAATTCGAAGGCCCTTGGTATTTTGGGATGGATATGCAGAACAATCCAAACCGACCCGTATGTTTTACGGATCAAAGACCATGCATCTTTTTATATAGGCAAAATTATCGTCTCTCTTAAAGCTGAATCTACGTGAAGAGAATTTTTTCCAGCAAGTGCAGTGAAAGATAGTCACAAAGAAAGAATATTTCTCTTCCTTAACTGGAGACTTGGTACTGAAAATGGTTCCTGTCCTACTTCAAACTTACTTTTTTTAATTACAAATAATAAACATAACATACTGTTACTTTGAAAGCTCATAATGAAATTCAAAGGTGCAGTGCAAGTTTCCTGAAACTCAGAGATGCTTAGTAGATGAAATTAAAATGCAAGTCTCCATAGAACCAAACATTGCATTATAAATAATCAGCTGGCTACTTATCTTCTTTGCTAGGTATTTCTGAGATGCCTAACACTTCAGAACATACGTAGAGCATAAATAAAATGTGGGATTTTCACTTTTTGTTTTCCTCCCTAGGTATCTGAATCCTTTTACTTATTCACTATGCTTATGTCTTCATTATGCAAAGGCTGTAGTGAAAGAGACTTGTGACATTATACCTTCCTGGCAGCTCTTTGACTGCTAGAGTTTTCCCATCCCCACCTTTCTTGGAGGAACATCTATACTTGGGTCCCAGTGCCAAATGTATTCATTTGGTCCCATTTTCTTAGTCTCACCAATTGAGCTATTGCCAAAGAATGAAATTGTGTTGAAAGATATGAATGATGATTACAAATTAGTCTGAAATAAATCAACATATTCAGAGGAAAAAGGCCAACCAAAGGCTATTAAACACTGCCATTATGTTGCAACATTAGACTCAGGAAGTCTCTAAATTATTAACTGTCAAAAGCAGAACAGCATCTTATTAGTCTTGCCTGTTCTATACAATCTAAGCTTCTGTTTCACCCCATTGCTGGGGACAAGACATTAGGAAAAAACAAAACAAAACAAAAGTAACAAAACTTTCCTCTGACTTGATACCATTATGATTGTTTCAATAGCTTGTGCCTTGGATTTTCAAACTATGTATCTGTTTTGTAATAAGAAAAAAATTCTAATAAGTCTTTTCATTTTGTTTCTTTTCTTCCATGGAAGCAGGAAATGACACCCATACTCTATGTCAATCCCTGTAGATCGCTTTGTCCATGTTTTACAGGACTAGAGAGCTGAAGTGCCCAAAAATTTTTCATCAGAATGAAAGGCTGGTTAGAAGACCCAAACTATTGATCCGCTGAGGGCTGGAACGCAGCATGAGCTCAGCTCAGTTCACAATCACCACATGCACATCTCGCAGCCAGTCACAGCCACATGCTGCCTATTGTTCAACCAGCTTTCTGGGGACATAAGAACAGCATGGAGATCTGGAGATACTGAGAGGCTGTATGGGAAACCATGGAATACTGCCATAAGCAGCTGTAGGCAGAACTGCAGTCTATGTTGAAACCGGGATAAGCTATATAGGATGGAAATCAATGGAAAACTTAGGCTTTATTAGTTCCGATTCTCCCATTTGTTTCATAAGGACCTTCTATTACCCTCCATTCCTTGGACTGGTAATCATAAGTAAATTCTTGGAACGTATTCTAAACAGTGATACAGGAAATATGAGAGAACTTCACACTGTGATTAGCAAAACCATATCCAAGCTTTGAACGGTAATTTATTTTAAAAGAATTGAACCGCATTTTCTAATTGCCTTTTGTTTCAGTGACAATAATAATTCTAAAACCACCAAACCGTAAAGATAATTGATACATATGGGATGGTTGGAGTGAGGGGGCATTATAAACAAAATGCTTCAGACTTAGGATGCATTAAGCACTTTTTTTTTTTACTAGAGAAAAGGAAAAACGAACACAATTGGCTGACTGTTCAGAGTTTGCAGTGTGGCAGGAACAGCAGCAAACTATTAGGAAGATGTATGAGAGCAAGTAAATGATCAGAAAATATATTTGAAAGGATTAAGGAGAGATGAGAGGCTGAAAAAGAACAGCAGGTGAAGATTCAGACCAAAGGACATGTTAAATGATATTGAATTCCATGCTAACAGTACAAGAACCAGGCAGACTTTCTGAAATTAAAAGTCTTCCTTGATCCCATATGAAGTTCAGATGAGACAAACAGGTGGAAAAATGACTTCATATATTACTGTTTTGCCTGATGAGAGAGAGAGATGTTTGTTTTCTGATCTTTGGCTTGTAAATGCAATGCCATTAATAAAATCGTTTCAGATTACCAGAAACCTCTATGCTACTGAACACTGAGAAAGTCTCATATAATCATCTGGATATCATATTGAAGATGGTATGTAGAAATTTTTCATCTGATGCTGTAGACAGAAGATGCTAAAGATAAGCAGGAGTAACATATTATGTGCGCTATAAGAGTAAAAATGTTGATAAATAATCAATTTCAAAAAGCAAAGTAAATTTATATAATGATAACAGAAAACGGTGACCCTCCCATTCATCCACCATTTACATTATTCTTCAAATGATCTTCTGCCTCAACTCACAGACCCAGTTATAGCAGGAGTTTACACTAACTTTGTCCAGTCATAAAGTAGAGTATTTTAAATGGAATATAGTAATGAATTAAACACTAGCTTTCCAAGGTAAACCGTAAGCCAACAGCCAAAAATATTCTGATGAGACTACGCAAAGCAATTAAACTTCAACTACTTTTAAAGCAAATTCTTTTATGTGCTAATGGCCATTGTTTCCTCACTTGATAAGTAAAATTTTGTGTCATAGAAGGTTAGATGATTGCAAAGATTTAATTGAATGTCTAAAAGAAAGGGAAATGTTTTTTTTAAAACGCTAAGATGGACCTCTTACCACATTCCTACAGAAAAACATCCTGTAACAATAGAGCTGTGATTTGCTGAAATTAAAATGCTATTATGGTAGAATTAGGGCTTCAATATTTTTAGCAGCTTTAATAGGCCTTGCATTTTAAAGGACATCTGATAATAGATAATTACATTTCATCTTAAAGAAACTGAGTTGTTTTCCTAAGAAAAAATACTTTTCTTTCTTCTGCAGAGGTTAAAGCATTGCCATCATTAGTAGCAGCAATAGGCTTTAGGTGCCTACTTCAGCTTGGGGAATATATATTAGCATATAAATAGCCTTTGGTGGCTGCTTGTTTCTACCTATTTTATGTTTCAATGTGGCACCAGAATGCACTTAGCTAGAAATGTGAGGGAGAAGAGGGAGGTGGTCTGTAACAGGGTGTTTTTATGGAGGGGGCAACTTTTAATATTAAAAAAATGCCCATTCCTATTTTGTTGGGGGGGGGGGGGGGGAGGTTGCATGTTTCTTTTTATCGCCTCTTTCAGTAGTCTAATTAAGGTTTCTAAAGAGCAACCTGATACTGTGTAACAGAGAAGTGCTTAGTTTTAAGCAGCAGCTCTTTTCTGAGAATACTGGAATAAATCAAAATAGTGCATTCTCTATAAGATAAATAGATCTGTTTATTTTATAGTCAAATGAAATGTATCAAAATAATTTCTATTCTTTTATTATTGGGAAACAATGGAAAAGCCAGGGGTCATTATGACCCTGCCAATACTACTCTTAAGCAATAGATTTCCTCATGGGAGGCAGACAGCAAAGGAAAGCCATGAGCATTCCCTGTCCTCTCAGACTGACCTTCAACATTCACTGCTGTAAAATGTTAATCATCATGAGTGACGTTTCTTGTGTCACTAAGTGGATTGTAACAATGGAGGGAGAAATACTCCTTTTAAAAAGACTTTCCTCACAGCCAAAGAAGGGTGACTGAAGGTAGAGCAGAGGTGAGGAGACGGCTCCTCTAGGAGAGCCATAAGGGCAGATATGCTTAAGTTAGCGCATTCTTATTAGGGAGGGGATGAGGGCCTAAAGTGAAACAAGTCTGCCCAGTTGCATATGGGGATTCATTTATTGAGCCACAGCTTTTTGACACTGAGAGCAATTTGTCCCAAGGCATGTCTCAACCTCCCACTAATCTAGTCTCTTAATATATGAGAACGCTAGCTAAGATGATAGAGCCAATCTGGATTCAGAAGCACAGCTGCAGCCAATGTAAACTGCCACACTGTTCCTTGATAATCAGTCCAAGTATGGATCACTCCCTTTCAATAGGGAAGTGTATCTGTATTTGGAATTGCAACAGGCTCACATTCAGGCCATTCCAGGCAAATTAAAGCATTAGCCAACGAGCATCATTAGGGCACACCAGCTTTACTCGTCAACAGCATAAAAATGAGAAAGCCACCATTAAAAGCTACCTGTCTTCTGATATTACACAATCTAAGTTTTGAGCTTGGCAGTTGACGTCTAGCTGTGCATGAGAAGGCCTTTGGCCTTCAGACCATACCAAAGCTCTGCTGGCACAAATGTTAAAACACCAAAACAAACAAACACCCACCACATCCATACACAAAAGCACCTTCTCCTAGTCCTCTTCAGATGAAGGAAAAAAAAAAATTATTACAGAACTCCAATAACCACCATTACAAGGGATTCTTTAACTTTCAAGTTCACTTGCAAGGCCAAGGTAAGAGAGGATGCTTGAAAACAATAATTGGTGCAACTGACACTATCAGAAGGAAAGTCGACGGTTATGAAAATGGATCCCTATGTTTGCAGCAAACATGACAGATATGTTCATCATTCTAAACATACAGGAATATTCAAGCAAATTTAGCGTACCTAACCTAAAGGAGGCTATTTCCATGCTGAAAAGTATCAATATCTAGGAAAGATCAGCTCTCATCATGTCTAGGTGAATGCCTGCCCTATACTTGACTAGTGCATTGTCCATTGCAGATTTTGGAAAAGCACCATATGTTATAACAATCCCAGCATATGAACTACATTGCTTGCGACTGTTACTGAGAGAGGGAACTTTTAGTATAATTTCAAGGTAACCGATATTGCAGACAATGCTTTGAAGAATGCCCTTTTTGAACATTCTGCCAATACTCAACCCTCCTAATTAAGACTTACTATCTTCCTCCCTTTCTTCGGATCTTTATTTTCTGGAAGACAAGTCTTAGACAAAGCCTCAGTTAGTTCCACAAGACAATTCCAGAAGTGGTGAAGAAAACTCGACATTTTCTTGCACCATGCAAGCACTGATATTTGAAAGCCTGGTTGAGAACAGTAAGAGATTTTAGATTGGGCTGATTAAAATTATCATTAAAGTTGTTACTGTTTAATTATAAACAAAATATTGGAAGAAATTAATACTGGTCCTATCAATCTTAAAAATTACCATTTCACTTTCAGCTAATCACCTCAAAGAAAGGTCAAAGACCTCTATCTTCTAACAAACACAGTTCTTGATTCACTGTATTAGTCAAAAATTCAGACTGTAAAATGTGAATTAACCCTATTTTATTATCTGCACCATTATCATTTTTAAATATATTATGTAATCTCTGTGACCTTTGCATTACAGTTTACACCAACTGAAGCAGGACCAACACTCTCCAAATTGAATAGGAACCATAACTAGGCACTTCAGATGTCTCTTCTTTATTAAAAAGGCTGGTAAAAAGACTTAACTCGTGAAAGCCTGTTGTCAGCAGGCTCCAGTGGTCGCGACAGGCACCTCGTTTCTAATTAAAACGCAGGACAAAACTCCTGTTGCCAGAGAGAAGCGGATACTGCTTGCCCTAGTACAAGGTCAGCAGCTGAAGCATGCAGAAACAGCAGAAAGTCTACAGATAAGCTGATATTTTAAGAACTAGTTTTAACACCCCAATATTGTAGAGGTTCAACAAACATACCAGAAATCTCATACGCCAAACAGCACAGGGCTTGCCTACTATAAATATCAGAATGGTGCAAGTTATATGTTGAACAGGGTAGTGAGTTTGTTACTGACTGGTTAGTTCATGTTCTAATTGGGACATAACCGTTGATGGTATAAATCATCAAGATAGACAGAAATTAATTCCAGACAATTCCAATTTCAATCTTTCCTCGAACATATCGAAATGACCACATACAAGCAACAAGAACAACAACAAACAACTTGAAAGTCATCTGTCTGGGAAACAATCCACCCAAATGCAGTTATTTATAATGTGTTTGATGTATTCTATGTACTGAGGTTTGTATTTCATGTACTTACGCAGTATTAAGTACTCGTTTATATATCACCATAGTACTTCAGCTTTCAGGTCCAATAACTTACTGTGAAACACATGCAAAAAACGATCTGGTTGTCTGTCTCCAAATTTCTAACCCGCACTGGCATATTAATAAAGAACAATAAAGCTGTGCACTTCCCTTTGACAGCTGTACCCAGGAGAGTTTAAGAGACAAAACCAACCAGCTAACCAGAAACACCAACGCAAACAACAACAAAAAATAATTTAGATTTGTATTTCCCAGACCAGGAATTTTTTAAATATCTTAACGTTCTGCCTTTCCAGAAAATTTCACAATAATAATAGCCTTCTGTAATAATTGCACCATATTTATTTTGATGCAGTTTCTGTAAAAATATTCCTAGCAGTTACACAAACATTGGCCTAATGCCCCAAAAGTATGAAGGTCCCACAAGAGGAAAGACTTAATCGTGAAGTATGACAATGCTTCTAACACTGTACTGCTTAATCAACATAATTATGAAGCTAACTTTGCAGACAGAGCTATGTTGTTTTATGCCTCAACTACTAGGTATTGCTCAATCTGCAACAACCTAATTAGCGAAGAAAACAGAGAGGAAAATGAACAAGGATGATCATAGGCATCCTTTTTCAAGGGAACATACCTTCAAAAGAGCCACTGCATGATAGCTGAAGTGCTCTCCTGTGGCAGGAAAGCTCAAGGTGGTATAAATATGGCAGGCACTGTATGCTGTAAATCAGGCATGTCTAATGTAAACAGTGTGCTTTTCCTGCTTTTAATGAGCCAATTTTCCCTTGCATGGGAGAGGCTAACAATAGCAGAAGTGTCTTTGATGTGATTCACGTGAAGCTTTATTTTCGATTGCAGCAGCTTTGTTGCAGGCCACAGCCCTTTCATCTCAAAGAAAAGTCTAATAACTCCTACCTGAAAGAGTAGGGGGGTTAATAGGCATACCTGAATCACCTGTCTAGATAAACAAATGGTTTTGCTTTTACTCATTCTGATCAAATAAAAAAAAAAAAAAGAAGTTAGCCTGAAAGTGATCTTCCTTTATTTCCCCTTCCTAAGGTTGAGAGGCTACTGATTTCACAAGTGAACAACACAGTATAGACATATACTTAGTGTAAACATTAACATTTTGAGAAAATGTTTGACTGATCAGAAACATTTTATCGTAATATGGAGAGTTTAAAAAAATAAAAACACAGACTATTTAAAAATCAATTAAGCATATCTGTAGATAGCAGCACTTGTTCCAAAAACTGTTCAGTCACCACTTATTCTCAAGCTATAAACAAGATAAGCAAAAACACTAACTGCTAGCATATCATTTCTGAACTACTTTTTAACATCTCTTAGCCAAAACTCATCAGAAGTATTTTTTCCCTTATCCTTCCTACTTCAAAATGTCATCTTTCCTGCTAAAATTAGTTATAATACTTTGTGAACTAATTGCTTCTACTTCCAGCTATATTCTTTAAACACACAAAATCAAAAACCCAAATTCAATAGTTATGTTTTATTTTTTATGTGTAAAGAGTTAATACAGTACTGCAAAAGTGAAGATTAAGGTTTTGTATAAGCTGTGTGCCAGTTTACTACCTTGAGAAATTTTAGATATTTTTATTAAAACTTATATAAATATATACAAGCAAAAGCAATAAAGTAGCAAATTTTTGTACCAATACACTTCGGAACATGTTTAGGTTATTTTCGGATCATTTAGTGTGTTACAATCGATCATATTCTCTTAATTCTATCTCTTCATGTGGGTTAAAAAAAAAAAAAAAAAGAAAAGTAATTGCTTTACCTTTTCTCACCGGCTATAATTTTGCACCTACAACAAACTGCAGGCTCAATCAACTACCAACCGAAAAGAATTTTCTAGAGAGATCATGTAATTTTTGGAGGTAGTAACACAGAAAAGCAATTTTTTTTCCACAGCACTCACCATTAACATCAATCTTAGCAGAACAAGACCAAAGATAAAAGACCTCTAGAGAGGAGTAATTAGGCCAGCCAAGATAGTTAAAACAAAAGCCTCACCAAGGCTTCTCTAAATGATACTACAGGCCACACTGACCACAAGGACCACACATTTGCCCCAGCATTTCCCCAAAGTATAACAGGGATATTGTAAACTCTATCATGTACAGCACAGTCTGTCCTTGACTCATCCACCTGAAATTGACCTTGTCTTTCTAGTGCTGGACATTTTACAGACCTGCACAGGTCTGTGAAACTCATTACCAAGTTTCCTGATCTCAGCAAGAAAGATTTCAACTCTCAACTACTACAAGAAGGAGCTGTACGTTTGCCATGCATACAACAATTAGGGGAGGAAAAAAAGGATCAATTCCATTATTCGTATTTATGAATAAATATAATTTTGAAAATCTTAATTTACTGGAATAAATTCTTGCAAGCACAGCTTTGAAAGTGAACTGGTTTTTGAGTACTAACCCTGACCTTAAGTGAGACAAGTATCAGTGAAACAAATCTAGGGTGGAAGACTTATGGGAAGCAGAAAGCTCTCCAAATTATTATTTCTAATACTTGATCAATTACGGAGATTGAAATTACATTTACAAAATAAAAGAGCAGATTAAAAAACCTACTGTGAAACTGACTATTGCATAGACATATCTCATTTTCCCCCCATTCAATAATGGGTGGTATAGTATTAGTAGCTACATTATTTTAAGGAACTGTAAGACTACTAACTAGAAGACTTTAACAGTCACAAAAAATTGTCAAAAGGATTTCAAGACACATTTGCAACAGGTTTAATTCATATATAATAATATCCAAGTGCTGTACAGATATTAATGATTTAACTGGGAAAATATACCTGGAAAAGGAAGGAGTATTTACATTCTCACCTCATATATACAGAATAGAAAGGAAAAACCAGAAAAACCTGATTGTTTCAGAATATTTCTTTTTATCTGGTAATCCACACGTGTAAAGTACAGTTTCAGTGACTTCCTTTGGAGCTCCAAATCAGACCCTAGAGCTTCAAGTCAGACATCCAGAAAATGAGTTTGATTTAGGACTCACCTATCAGAAATCACTCAGGAAGACTATTACAATTCAAATACAGGTGTGAATTCAGTTGATCAAACAATTTAATGCCCACATGAACAATAATTCAGCACCTCCGTAAAGCAAGGCATGCTAATGCCACTTGAATTCTCAGCAAGAGAAATTATATTAGAGAGTTAATACTTCAGTATTAACATCTAACTAATTTTCAGGAAGATCTCCTTCTACAAAAGCCCACAGCGCCCACCTACAAGAAGCGCGACTTGCTTGGTATCTCTCAGGAAATCCGTGTACATACGAAGAGAATTCATCCTCCAGAAGACCATACACTGCTGACCAACTCATAAAACTATCTTCACACCTGCAAATGCATAAAGATGAGAAGCAAGGCTGCAAATTTCGCTACTCAAGTTTCTGTAAACGTATTATTTTCACAGGTTTATAATATGGATAGATTTTCACCTGGACGGTGAAATCCTAGATTACTCTCTCTCTCTCCTCCCTTCCATTCAATGTCAGACCTTTGTACCAAAGCATTAGAGCTGTTTCCGTTATTGTGATAATGGAAAAAGAACACTTACCTCTTGCTAAATTAACAGATACTGCTAAGCCATTTTGCCAAAGTCTGAAAAGCTAATGTTTTCTCCAGTAGGCACGCAGCATGAAAATTTTCCATTCAGTGGTCAGAGGTTGTCAGCATCGCAGGCCAGCAATCACACTCACAAAAATAACTCTTGGGCAACCAAAAAGGGACTGTAGCCTTATATTAAGGCCAATTCATCTCATCATTGACCAATATAGTCATTATAGAAAGTCCTACAAAAGGTAGTAGCTAAGGACAGAAGCTCATCCTAATGTTACAGTTCCTGAAATCTGTCCATTTTACTAAAGCATGCTATTTATTTTGAAGGCAGAGGTGGTGGAGAAGGCCCAGCGAGAAGTTTGCAGCTTCTGTCAAACGCCTATGAATTTGGCATGCTACTGGCTCAGACAACATATAAATTCACATCATAGATTACTGCAGACAAAATAATTAGTGCATAATGTCAACTTTATCAATGACTAAAACATGCACACTAACGGCTTCATATGTAGTTATAAAGTAAAAGCTATTCCGCTTTGTTAAAACTACAGGCACATGAGGCCTCATTCACTGATTTTCAAATAAACGTGTGTTATGTTCACTATTAAAGACAGTCTATCTATACCATGCTGTTAGTTAAAGAGTAAGCTAAAATACAAAAAGTTGTCTTCAGGAGCATCACAAGGCTTTGTGATACTACTAAATGTAGGCTTTTAGAATTAAGAACTTGTATAGATTTAGGATGAAAATCTCAAAGGCACAAATGATGGGTAGCTGAGGTCAAGAGGAAGTTTATATTAAGAATTTCTATCTTTTTAAAAAAAAGAGAGACATTCCTTTGAAACATTTCAGTAACTGCTTATACACTTAATAATGTAATCACAGAAACATACAATGAAACACCAATTGGACAGCAAAGTCACAGAAGAGAGCTAAAACGGGACGCGTGGTAGATGGCTGCAAAATTACAACTACTTATCAGCTACACTTTAAACAGAAGGCATACATAAACTGATACCCTCTCCAGTCAGACCCACATTCAGATTGTCAAAAACAGACTGATTAGTTACAAGATTCACCCCTCATTCAGCCCCTTCTCATATTTTCACAGAAAAAAAACTACAACTTCAGTCAATAATCATGCCCCATTTATGCTATCAATCATTACAGAAATAATAATAAAAAAATAAGAAAAAGTTATCATTCATTTGCATACAGTTGTGTCTTTGCCCTGATACCTTAGTTAAGGTAAGGCTGAATAGCCTTTAAATTTTAGTTTAAAAAGCAGCACTATCAGTAATAGGGGCTTTAGCTCTCTAAAATGTTTAAAATCTATTGTGAAATTATGTTGATGATTCCTAAATATTTAACATGATCCATACTAGCAGTCCCAATAACTAAGAACTATGTGTAAGCTAAACATTCCCATATGGAAAGCTCTGCAGAGTCAGGTCCTCCACGTAGGACTACTGGTAAGCTTTCTCAGTTATGCAATGGATATATTTTTCAATGTAACCAAAAATATGACATTTTAGAAGCACGTCTGGAATTGCAAAAAGTCTGGGCATTAATTTCTTCAGGATCAACAGAAGACAGCAGGCTAAGGCAGCTTTAGCCATCTCATAAGTCCCATCGTGCCTCCCTCCAGCAGCAGCGTGGACAAATTTGCATCAGGGCACTAAGAATTAAGATTTATCAGTGCTTTGGCAGGAGAGTGGAAACTAGAGAGAAAGCGTCTTGCCAAAGCTGCAGCAAGCCCTATTCTCATAGTCTCTGCCTGCCCCAAACGCACCAGGCCCATGTCAGCAACAGCCTTAAGCACTGTGGCTCAATCTCTGACACAGAATCTGGACTCTGGGCAGTGCTGCTCTCACCCTCATCCTCTCATGAGGGCAGTGCTGTTTCATCCCAAGTGGCTTTTGGAATGTGGAAGGAATCAAGGAGAAGACAGAGCATAAGAGCTTAATTCCCATTCATAACATTTTAGAACAACGTATGTTTTTCTTCCACACTCATAGTAACTACACGTACAAGTTCTCTTCATTCAAGTTATGTTATCAGGACTATATGAAAACTTTAAAGAGAAAATGGAGTTAAGCTTACGTTGTTCTTGAGGTACAAGCCTATCCCAAAACCAAAGCAAAGCACGTACGTTAACATGTGATCAAGCACCATGGAACTTAACCGAACAATGGAAGCTGATTTCAGTGAAAGGTAGATCTGGTTGCAGAGCTGTATCCTCATCATTCAGTGCCCATCAGTAGAGTTCTCATTTGCCGAAACACCATCTTGAGGAGTCAAGCACAGATATAACATTGTTTGGGACCTCAAGTTAGTAAAGAGTGAAAGTCTGCTAGAATACTTAAATGCCTGTAAGACCGGCACTTAGCGTCTTCCAGAAACAGGATTAGAAACAGCTTAATCAAATATGCTACAAAAAAAGCCAAGTATCATGAACTCACATTTCCAGTTGTCACTCGGTTTAAACTGAGCCATTTTGTATGCTCACTGTTGCTGCGAGTGATTGCCCTTACCACAGATTTATTTTCACTCCCCTCCATGAAATAACTTTCAGTTTAACTTGAAAAAGACAAACCTCAGAGTGCATAAATCAATACTCAAAATCATATAAAGGTGTGCTTTAAAAGTGATAAAAAAAAAATGAAGGAGAAAAAGCAAAAGAAGTGCAAGGGATGAGCCAACCTATTATCCAGTACTTCACTATGCTCTCCAAAACACTACCTCTATGGCTCTACACAGTCATCCTCAGATAACTTGGGACTCTGTCAAAATATTTTAGGTTTGGAATCAACTCTAGAGCTAGAGTTAGGTCATTTGACACTACTCTGATTGCAGGAAAAACACTTGACCTGCTTTGCTCCAGTTCACATTGTGGTTTTTTTTTTCCCCTCTTGTGCAGTAACTTAAGTATTGTATCCAAAAAGTTAACCTAGAAATATATTGCATGTTCTGATGAATGAAGGAGGTGAGAAATGTGCTGCTGAGATGGACAAGTCTCTTGAGTACAAAAATGTCTGTAATCATAATTAAACTACATAGTGCTAGTAGCATCTGTTTCCTCACACCCCTGCAGGACTCAGGTATAGCACTGAAGAGATCTCAGTATACTGGTCAAAAGGGTTAATTATCCTAGAATAGGAAGTAGAAAGCACAATACTATGAGTGAAAAAGGTCATTGAGGAAATGTACATTACTGAATCAATGGCCAGCAACCGAAGAACAGATTCACAGCAGGTTGCTAACGATGCCTCAAAGATTACAACAAGACATGTCTCGCTGGTAAGGACATCAACTCAGAAATAATGCTGAGGTAGCACACACTAGAATAGATAGCATAAACTCCAAAAAAGGAGAGGAAAAAATGATAAAAAGGGAGGGGCCATCCCTTATTCATTCTATTAATTATTTTAAGTTCTGTGAGTACATCATCCATGGGGGTACTTTTTTCTAATCACAGTTTAACAAATGAGAGTTTTTCTCCTCTCCTTAAAAGATCTCTATAGAGAGTTCTGTGTTGCAAAGCAGTCCATAAAACTTAAGGAGTTTTAAAGGGTCATGTTCACAGGGCCAATAACATGCATTCAGCTATGACTGCTGAACCTATAAAAATGTGTCATTTTGAATTGCGAAGATGAAGAATAACACAGTGAGATATGTTCAGCTTCCTAATGCCTTAAGAATATTTTGTTCACTGTATAGTTATCACACACTCATTTCTGCAAGGCATGCTGTTTCTTGTATGTGTCAGCTGAAACGACAGGCGCTCTATTCAAAGACAGATGATGCGCCTCCTGCTGCGCTAGCAAACAGACACTCAACAAGACTTGACTTTCACTGCTAACAGGCATGGACATTGAACTTCACAAATGAAGCCTCAGACTGAAAGAACGTGTTCAAAAAGCCCAAAGCTTCAGACTCCAAGCTGTAGTCTCTAACTCTTAGCTTGATCAAAGCGGCTCTCTCAGTTGGCCTTGTTCTTTCCAGATCTTTAATTCAAATTGTGAATCAAGGAAAGATTTGAAATACAAAAGACACATAACCAGACTACTCAGGGTCAAAAATGTAACCTTCTGGAAAACTAATACAGTTTTTGACTAATAAACTAGTAATTTGATTCCTCCTTAAAATGGATTTTAAAATGGAGGCAACGAATTTGCTTTAGTTTTGCAATATTATACCATTATATTGCTGTAAGAGTTTTTTCATATCGACTTTGGCGTAAGTGAAATAACTGTGTACGTTGGACTTTATTCCTTTATAGTAACATACTGTCTCCTAGTTAATTTATCTAAATCATGACTTCTAGCTACTATTACTTTAGATACCTGGGGCCTGACAACACTGATCAGGCATTCAAAAAAAAATTACATAAACAAAGGATGGCTCTTACTAGAGCACAAGCAAATTTCCTCTTTTACAGCCTCATATCAGGAGTTCACAACTCTAAGGGATGTGTGCTCTTGAGAGGGGTTGAACCTGCCATTCTTCACCACCATTTTTTACTGGTAAAGTCAGTGCTTGGAGGAAAACACTTCATCACTCAAAAGCAGAGCAGTAGCTGCGCTCTCTAGGAGTTCAGTAATAGCAAAAAATCTCCTAAGGTTTTGAAAGGAACAGATATAATAGTCCTGACTGTAATGCAATCTTTTTTCTTGAAGGCAAAATAGAGCCAATATGCAAAATATATAAAGATGCTACTGATTTATGATTGGTCTTACTAAAAGCTAATCTAGTATTTATAAGTTTTCATTTACTTATTGTAAAAGATACCGTGGACAAGGTTTAGAAGACATAAATGTCTTATTTTTTTCCTATAGACAATTGCACTATCACACAATAGTCAAATTCCTAAATTCTTTGTGCAGACTTCTTTTAAATGTCTCAAGTGACACAATTTCATCATTTAATGTATCATACTATAGTCATAATAGTCATAACTTCAGCCATAACTCTCCAGTCTAACTCCTAATCGTAACTCTATGACTATCCAAACATCTTTTTCTCTTACAGAAGCCAGAGTGCTAGAAGCACTTGAAGTAAAGGGGGTACTTCTCATACTCAAATTTGTTAGGTTTACAGATATCCAAACGTGAAGATCAAGTTGCAATTTAAACCAACCTGAGGAAAGCTTATATCCTCATGTAAGCAGGTTTTCCAGATTGTTATTACATTTTAGAGTTAGAAATTCACCTTGTTTCCGCATCCTGGTGCTACTAACAAAAAAGTCACAACTTCGTATTGCCTACTACTTCTCCTTACTTGAGGCTGCTGTAGACAAGTGCTCGAAACCAAGAGATTGTTATTATTTTGAGAGTTTCTTAAGTCTGATACATAAACACCACCCTATTTGATAATTCTGCAAAATTTCATATTTTGTTTCTTGTTGCTAAATATCAGCTGGAATCTTCCTTTATAATGCAGTATTTATTGCACCCATACATATTTCAAACACAAGTGCTAGCTCAGGAAGCAAGTCCAGCAATGACAACATCCAGTTCTAAGCAAAAATGAAATAGATCATTTCATCTTAAAGTGAAAATTTAAACAAAACATGTAGGCTAATGACAGAAGAAACCTTCAAAGAAACCTTCAAGTCAATTATCAAACAAAGCCATCCTGAGGACTGTTTACCTTTTGAAGATGTTCCTGCTGTAACATTCTGGAGGTTTCATATTACTGATTTCCTCTAAGGACATAAGCACTTGACTGTATCAGATATACCCAACAGATTTAGCTTGAAGCAGAAGAAAGAGGAAAAAAAAAAAGGGGGGGGGGGGATGGTGAGCAACTCAAAAATCACTTTTGGCTACAGAAACAGTGCAAGAGTAAACACCTGTCTGTCCCGTAATTCCACATATTCTCACCATGCAGTTAAGATGAACGTTCTAGATGCTTGAACCTCAGGCAACATCTAACGTTCAATTTGTAATTACTGCTTTCCTATTGCCATAGATGAGAAAATGAAAAACCTACATGACACAATTTTCAATGACAGATACCACATTATCATTAAAGTTAATGGGAGAAGGAGATGAATAAAACTTTTTGAAAATAAATCCAAGATCAGAAAAGTAGTAGAATAGAAGTTTTTAGAACAAGTTTAGATACATTAGGTGATTGAAATGTTGAGTTCTTTAGTTTGGCCTTTAATTCACTTGTATTTTAACTGCAAAAATAGCTTCATTAGCTTTATTTTCTTATAAAGATAGACTAAATAAGTGGCATTGTATAACAGATCCCTTTCGTAACTATGCAGAAATGTCAGAAAGCTCTGTTCTACCAAACCCTTTAATTCGCACACAGAACAATTTAGAACCATCTTAACTTAGCATCTTTTCCAAAGATGCTTTAAAACTAAGTCAAACAAAGCTGCAACAGGAACAACTCTAAAAAAACTGACCCCCCCGCCCAAAAAGCCTAACTGTATCTTTCAAGTGTCTGTCTGCATGCCAAACGTGAATTTCAGAACCTTGAGCTTTAAAGGACCACAACAAAAAGGTCAGAGTCAAGACTACCACTCATTTTGTGAGGAGAAATTGGAACTAGAGAAAATGAGAGAGAGAAAACACTTGTTAGAGGGACATTGTAAAAAACAAAGTTAGGTTTAAATAAAACGCCTTTCCTTGTTATAAGCGGCACTTAGGAATACCATAAACACATTTTAACATATTCATGCTGCTGCTTCTATTTCATTAGAAATTATTCTAAAACACAATTTGAAGATGCTTATCTCTA
Organism: Struthio camelus; assembly: GCF_040807025.1. Taxonomy (NCBI): domain Eukaryota; kingdom Metazoa; phylum Chordata; class Aves; order Struthioniformes; family Struthionidae; genus Struthio; species Struthio camelus. The sequence goes on from NC_090964.1 coordinate 11,545,351, forward strand.
TAGCAAACTAAAACCTACCAAGTCTGAGCGCAATGATCTTAGAACCATTTATTATCCCGAACTTGGCTGTGTGGAGCTCTTCTACGTGGCACTACTCCACAGTATGTATTTTCAGTTTGCTACTGTACTTCTGCCTGGCTTGAGGGTGGCAAGAGGCTACAGCAAGACGGAAGTTAACCAGGCCTCTCTACAGACAACCTTTCTGTTATGACTGAATCCAGTTAGCTTTCTTCAGCAACCACACTAGGCAACCTGTATATGAGGATTAGCTAACCATTCAAAAGAACACAGAACACACAAATTTATAAAAAAATAAAATCAAACAAAAACAGTATCTATCATTACAGACCAAAAAAGGTATTATGAAAAGAAACAAAAGGAAATAAGTGTATTCCAATATTTTTTCCAGCCTGCTTTACGTTTGATGGCATTTATCTGTGGTCATTGCTGTTGTTGAAAAAAAGAATAATTAATCTTAACAAAGAGAATCCAAAATGTATAGCTACAAAAATTGGGGAGGTTTCAAAATGAGAAAGGAACCAAGAAAAAAAAAACTTGATACAGATCTCCTCTAGTTAAAATATAATTTTTGGTTAACAAAACAAGACCTCACCTTAGAGCTTCACATAACAGTGCAAATACGACATCCTGAACATACAAGAAACATACACTGTAAAGAACAGAACAACTTTGGAATATCTGTGGGAAACCATTAAAGGAATAATCCTATTCTTTTTCTCTGGCTCAACTCCTACAAGGAAGAAAGAAGGCAATAATTGCTAGATTACGGGATTTCTTTCTAAAGAGAGCGGTAGAGTAAGAACTACTTCCCACTAAATGGGAATCACTTGATATCTAGACGTTCAAAAATGGCAATTCCACACAGGGACTGGTTGGTTAAACATGTTCTAGATAAACTAATGTAACTAAAAAAAAACCCAAACAATTCACTCCACACAATTCACAATTATTACCCTCCTAAATCTTCTCGAATACAGCAAGGCTGCTCGTAATATCTTAAAGAGACCATTTAACCAGAGCTTAATGCCATTTGCACTTATTTTCATTGAATGAATAATCTAGAATTGGGTAAAGTGATGAAACATATGCATATTAAATACTTTTTCTTACACATTTCTGACTTACAGAATTCAGAACAACTTTGGTTTGACTTCATTGTGCATGTACCATTTTACATTACAAATCACAGTTACCAGTCTATTGCATGTGTTATAACTAAAGGACCATTAAAATCTATGAACCAAAGTTAATTATCTCTGTCAAAAGTCTTCTTCAATTCTACTATAATACTGCAAATCTGAAGGGATAACACATGACTTAAATTACAAAGTTTTTCCAAATATTTATTCTGCATTTGAAAATATTTAAAATAAAATATTTCATTATGTGACCATTCAAAATACCAGTATACAGAGGCAGTAATGCAAGATTTCTTCTTTCCCAGACAGAAGGGCCTAATTAGATATAGCTATGTCAGTACGCTGGTGTATAATACTTCATTCGGTCAGAGATAGGTGATGAAGTCTCACTGTATATGGATCTCTACTTCATCACTAGAAAATAAACCTACAATTAAGAAAATGGCTAGCTAGTAATATATTTAAAACCACACCTGCCATGATAAATGAAAGAGAATAAATGTATACAGCTAGTGAGACTTCCAGGGAACAGGGGGAGACTTCAACACTTCTGCTGACAGTGACTTTACTGTCAGTGGCCTGTCTCTCTTGGAGGCAGCTGTCAATCACAGGCCATCTTTCTCTCCCACAGGAGTTCATTGTGCCTGCAGACAGTTGTGGAATAACTGCTCCTAGGCGTCAGAGCGGCAGATGGAGTGTACCTGTCAATCATTGTCACTAATTATTAACTTCTGTCACTCAGAGCAAGGCAACATATCTCTGCCTGATCCTCTGTGATTTGATCTGCTACGCCACCTCAGAGAGAGGCAGCTCAACCTTTCATTATGTGTCACACACAGAGCGCTCTGCTGGGTCAGCCCTTGTGACTCGGTGTTCCAGCAGAATTCTATTTTAGCCACAGAACATTAGAGGAAGAAGCTGACATGAAGAGTGAGCTCTGCGTTCAAATGCAATGGTCACTCGTTTTCTGTAAACATTTGGAAGCTAAAGCAGCATAGAAATACCAGTCTGACAGGTTTTAAATGAGAAGTTAAAGAATCTAAATACATGCCAAGTAACTTATATTTCCACCTGATAAGCGATCCCTTGTAAGTTACTAAAATATTAATTATCTCAACTCAAAAACCAATTTTGAAAGGAGGCAATTTTTTTATGCCAATTATTTACCACAGTCTGTAAGAGAAGGGAGCAGACCAGATAAATAGGATCGTGCTTTCCTTTTACATAGGCCAGAAAAATGACTAGAAATCATCATCAGTGATTTCTGACTGACCCTGTGTTTGCCTGGATACTCTACCTCAGAGCTGTAGGTACTTTTATTAAAATTCCACATAGCAACATTGGCCATCCTCACTAATGGATAAGGATCAATGACTGGGACATAGTGCAGTAGGAGAAAGTATAGTCTCTATCTCTTGATATGTTCAAGTAAACACTGGATGTCTCTCAAGAAAGCCTACTCAGCCAAACACAAGGCAGTTAACCTAAGATTAGTCAAGAGTGTTTATCATACAGTCTGTGATACAAAATAAACCATTCCGCCTTCAGCACTTAAAATTTTATAGCAGCAAAAGGTTCCAGACACTCTGCATAAAGTCAGAAAAACTCAACATTTTTCTTCAAGCATCTCTGCATTGGGAAAAACCTTATGCATATAATAAAATTTGAAATAGATCTGTTTAAACAAAAATATTCCTCTGCAGACTTAAGTCCTCTCCATCCTTTTTGGATTGGCAAAGCTGTTGATAATGATGATAACTGGTCAGGCATAAAAACTTGTGTGGATTTCTGATAAACTATGAACTATTCCTAATATCAGTTATTCTTCATTATTAATCATACTGATGTTTAATGAATGGTCTATGATATGCAGGAGGGTCAGACTAGGTAACATTCTGTTCTTACCTTTAATTCTATTCTATTGTATCCAATACCACTTAGCCTGATTACAACACCTCAATAGCTAGCTATACCACTTATTTTCTTTCAAGAAAAAAAAGAAAGAAATAAAGCCCAAACCTTAAACATGTTTAAAGATGTTAGATTTGGAATTCTTTATGAAATTTGAAACAGTAGGTTCTTCTTTCACTACCTTCCCCACGAAAATTAGAAAACTTTTCAATACCAAAGGACATAACATCCCAACCAGTAAAAGGTTCAGTATCTTCCTCCCCTCCTCGCCCCACACGCACAAAAACTGATGAGGCAGGCAGGCTATTTTTAAATTATTTTTGTAAGATCATGACAAATTTCAAGATCCTTAACCATCGCTCTCTTAGAATACTTCCAATTCAAACGCAAATCAAATTTCACATTAACAAACAAAAGAAATACAGGAAAAACTAGTCAAAAAGGGAAGTTGTTACTGGACACGTCATGGAAAATCGATATTCCAAATCTTGGAAAAACCTTATTTATTCCCTCAGTTCTTATACACACCTGTCGAAAAGAAGGCGTATTCCAATGTCTCTCATTATAAAGGCTTTTGTTAATGTGCAGCTCTTAATGGAAAAAAATAGGGACAAAAAGAGATCATTTCTCTGTCTTAGACCCTAGCGATCTGTTGTTATTACAGCTAAAAGCACATTTAATTTGCTTTCATAACCTTTGACAACAAGAATTACTAACAGTATTTTTGTTGAAGAAACTTTTATAAAATATTACAATCAATTCAATTGCATTAACACATTTGAACCTTTAAGTTCAACACTGTGGAAAACACAATACTTCTTTATTATATCAGCTGTCTGGTCATATACACATCATCTATAACTAACACCAAAAGTGTTGAGAGTCCTATTTATCCAGAGTTAGGAAAAGGAATTATCTGACAGTTGAAAGTGAAAAACCACTAATAAGCATTACAGTGTATTGAAAAGTTTAAATAATATGATTAAGGAAACTTTTGCAATAATAGGAAATGTATATGATCCTATTTTACCTTGCTAACAAAATTCCTCTGGGATTTCTTATTCTGGTACAAAATGACTAAACCAGACTATTATGTTAAGCAATTCTCCTATTCTTCCTGTATTCAGTATATATTTAAAATTAAGAAGTAATTTTCTTTCAGCATATTGCACTTCACTAAATCTTTCTTATTTTCACCAAAATTAATGTCCAATGCAATAAACAGAGTAGAAGGAAAGTCAAAGACACTAACACTTCAACCATTTAGAGTCTCAAGAGATACATTTTAAAGACTTTTAAACTGCCTTTTTTAGAGCTTGCTTTTAATGAATGAAAAAAAGTCTTTAAAAAGAGACTGTGAAGTAAGAAACGGAGGGCAGAGAAGGAAACAAAGAGTGGGAAACAGTGAAGAGAAAGCAGAAAACAATGCATTTACCATACCTCCTGCTATAAGAAACCAGTAACAAAGGAAAACATTTATCGTACTCCTTTAGGAAACAAACAGCACTGGAAAAGAAAACTGGGAAACAACGTGTAATCTGTGAAGCTGAACAAATCTGAGAGCGGAAACAAAATGGAAAACAGAACAAACAAACAAAATCATCCGTGTATTCATCTACTTAGTCCATTTTATAGTAACTAGCCACACAGCACAGATAATATAATTATGTTGTCTGTGGTGTTCAATTACTCAGACAGCATGAAATTGAAAATCAAAATCTATCCAGGAACAATGTGCAGATAAGAAAGTAAAGTTTGTCAATCAAATTATCTGTTGCGGTCAGGAGTGACC